>NC_051402.1:8037902-8057902 GCF_015228065.2 Penaeus monodon
AAAAAAAAAACCAAAAAAAAAAAAAAAAAAAGAAAATCATCCAAAAACATTTTGAAGAAGAAAAAAAAAGGGGAAAAAAGAAAAAAAAAAGGAAACAATACATATTCAGGGGTTTTAAATGATTAAGCAATTAAAATGTACATCAACTTTTCCCCCTCACTATTGACACAACCCCTTTATGCGACAAAAAAAAAATTTGAGAATACGCGTTTCATTTAGGAGCATTTTTTCGATCTTTTATCTCCCGTTTGGGCAAGAAAATAGGAATTTTTTCGCAATTTTTCTTTTTTACTAATTGTGGTAAATCATATAAGAGTTTATGTATAGGGCAAATGCTTTGGGAAATATCCCCGAGGACATCAGTTCGCACATGAAACTCTGGTCGGGGAGCCTAAGGTAGAAGAGGCTTTAAAAACAGTTTTTTTTAGAAGGGTTCCTCTACTGCTCAGCAAATTTTCGGTCGATTTTTGGTACGAGGGTCGATCGTTACCGCTTAGAGAATTCCCCGACTTGGGCGTTATGGGGGAATTTTGAGGGGGTTGGTTTTTTTTAAATAATAGGGGGGTTTTAGCATGTTTTTGGATTGGCATTGAACAGGGCAGGTAAAAAGTTTTATAAACACCAAAAAACCCTTAGCATTCACATAAAAAAAATTATTTGCCCCGCTTTTAAATCACAAACGGATTTAACCCCCGGAGAGATAGCTCCCGTCCCCCCAAAAGGAATTGTAGAGATCGCTAAAAATCGGAACACATTTCGAGAAAACGACGACCCCACCGCACCGGTAAAAAATGTTCGAGAATTTTTTTTGCAAATATATCTCTGACAAAAAGCAAAAACATTTTTTTCCAAAATTTTTGTGAAAAAAATTTTTTTCAAACCTTAACATATAAAAGATTGTAAACCTTTTTAAAAATTTGGGTTCAGTGAAAAAAAATCTTTTCGAATTCGAGGGGTTTGGTTAAAAAAATTTTCCAGAAAGGGAGAAAAATATATATTTTCGCGAAAAAACCCCTTTGGATCTAGGACCCTACCTCTTTTCAAAGAAGCATACTTTTTGGGATCTCGGGACGAAGACTTGAATGTTTGGGGGAAACCCCTTTTAGAGGCACTGTATACCGATCACGAAACAGTCACAATTTTTCTAGCGGTGGCAAAAAAAAGTTATGAAGTTATTTAAAACCCGGGAGCAAAAAACACCCCACTGCAAAAAAAATGCGCAAAAGGCTAAAGGGCAAAATCGGGTGCCGGTATAACGATTTTTGTTGGAACACTTTCCTTTTTTTCTGTGTTTCTACGTCGTGGTTAACGATATTTGGGCAATTTTCTTTTCACAGCATTACTCATTACATGACTTACTGGGAAGTATACCTTGCGATATGAAAAACAAAGTTTGTCGTTCGCGATTTTTTTTAAGAGTTCCCAATTATTCAATTTGAACGAAACAATCAATGAATACAAGATGTTAAGTTTAAGGCAATTTTTTTTCATCTGTAAATATTTCTTTTCAGAGTTTACAAGACGTATACTACTATCTTTTAACTCATGAAAAATTTAAAATCAGAAAATCTTTTTTTGCAAAAATTTTAAAAATATATTTTTTTAATTTTATTCAAAAAAATCGTCTGTTCTCAAAAAAACAAATTTTTTTTTTTTTTTTTCTCAAAATATTGGAAAATCTTTTTATTATTAAAATTTGACTATTAAAATAAAAATTTTTTTTCTTCTCATCCCCTTTTTTCCACTACAGTAATAGTTTTTTTTAAAGCCTTATGAAATACCCTTTCCGAAAAAAAAAACAGAACATATTTTTTTTTTTTGATTCTCTTTATTTTCTTTATAACGTTGATTTTATATAATTATTTTAATTTAGTACAAAAATATCTTTTCAGTATTCAATACTTTTTATAATTAAACCTATCTAAGAATATGCAGGAACATTTGTTCAAAAATACTTATGGACAGATAGTTTATTAATGTTGACTGTATAGGGAAAAAGTTTTTATTTCTTTTCTGAGTATTACAACATGGAATAATTAATGCAACTAACTTTATCTCTACTTACAATTGTATCATGTAACAGGATTCAGTAATATTAAAAATTACTGATTGTAATTCAATACGATTATATATCAATGTCGAAATATACCTTCCGGAGAAAATGCAGAAATTTTTTGTTTTCCGATTCTTACAATCAAAAGTTGAGTGTATAATTAAACACCATATATTATTTCTTATTTTAATTCAAGTCACACAGAGTAGTTTTAATACAATTAACTCCATCTTATCTACGGTAGTATCATGTAACAGGGGTCGGCTATATAACTTTTTTCATATTTTGAATCAGTGTAAATATATTTTTTTTGATGTTCAAAATTTTTCTAAAGAAACATTCCAGAGAAAATGCAGAAACTTTTTTGCTTCCGAAACTATTGGGAGATCTTTGTGAACTATATTTTTTCAGGCATTGTCTATATAAAAGAGATATTCATATTTTGAGTCAGTTTGGCTTCATATCAGTAAATTAAGAACAGGATTCAGCATAAAAAAAACATTGTTTATGTTCAAAACTCGACGAAATAAACCTTCACCCGAAATCAAAAGATCATTTGTTTCCCAAATTGGTGAATCAATCATTGATATAACAGGATTAAACAGTATAACTCAACAACAGTACAGTCAAAACGGAATGATTTTATAATGAACATAATCTCTACTTGCAGCGTTATCGTCCACTAGGATTTAGTAATATGCAGTAACATTTATTTTATTTTATGGTTTTAGCATAACTTTGATCTCTTGATTTCTTGGTGAAGGTTTATTTCGTCGAGTTTTGAACATCAACAATGTTTAATTTATGCTAAACCCTGTTCTAATTTTACTGATATGAAGCCAAACTGTTTTCACTGTTCAAAAAAATTTGTCGAAATAATTCTTCCCAAAAAAATACAAAAACGGTTTTGTTCCTGAAACTTAATGGGAAATCTTATTTTTGGTATAAGAAGTGATTGTATTTTTTTCATTTTTCTTTCATTATGAATATATCTCTTTCGATGTTGAAAAAACTTCTGGAAATAATCCTCCCCAAGAAAATTAGAAACAATTTTTGTCTCAGTAATTTTCTTTAAACTCAAATAAAATAACTTTTATCTCTACATTCAGTTGTATTATTATGACAGGAATCGGTAAATAATGTACTTATCAATGTTTAAATCTTGTCAAATATATCTCTGACAAAATGCAAAACATTTTGGTCCCAAAATTTTTGTGAAGAATAATTTTTTCAAACCTTAATCATTAAAAGATTGTACATCTTTCAAATCTGGATTCAGTGTAAATATATCTTTTCGATATTCAAGAGGTTGGTTAAAATAATTTCTTCCCAAGATAAGGTAGAAATATATATATTTTTTTATATCCATAACTTATTGGAAAATCATTGTACGTAAATTAGCCAACAGGGAATAATTATTATGAGTAATTTCATCTCTAGTATTTTGCAGTAATATATATATAAAAAAATATTTTCATCTTTCGAAAATTTGTCAAAACAAATCTTTCGAGAAACGAAAAAAACATGTCTGTTCCCAAAACTTATTGGAAAAACTTTGGTTGAAAGCGTTGCTATATAAAAAGATTTTGTATTTCTTTCGTATAGGGATTAAATATAAATATTTTTCCATACTTAAAGATTGTTGAAATAATCTTTCCCTGGAAAATGAACAAACTTTTTTTTTCCAAAATTTTTGGAAGATCTTTCTCAAAAAATTTTATCAACCATTGATCAAAAAAAGAGAGATTATATCTCTTTTTTATCTATAATTCAAACACTATATATTTTTCTCTTCGATGTTGAAAAACCTGTCGAAATAAATCTCCGAAAAATGCGAAACGGTTTGTGCCGAAAACTTTTGAAAATCTTTGTTAAGGAATATTTCATCGAGTGATGACCATATACAAAGGGACGTTGCACTTTTCTTATTTTAATTTAGCTAAATATATATCTTAAATGTTTAAGACTTTTTAGAATAATCCTTCCCAAGAAAATAGGGGAATAGTTTTGTTTCCGAAACTTATTGAAAGACTTCTTTATTTTTTTCTTTTAAATCAAATAAATATTCAACACAGAAAAAATTGCTATAGCTAACTATCTCCATCTTTATAATCATTTAGTCTCATATAAAAAGATAGGGAATTCGAATTCTCATTTTGATTCAAAATAGTAACAAAACCCAAATTTTTCAGTATCTAATATTTGTCAAAATAATTCTGGTTAATTTTTGTGAAGAATTTTTACCAAGCTTTTATCGTATGAAAAGACATTTTTGATGTTCAAGACTTACTTCCAGAGAAAATGTAGACTTTTTTTTTTGTTTTAAAAAAACTTTTTGGGAAAGATCTCCGTGATTATTTTTTTTCTATAAACTCAAAGAGATAGTCACCATGGAAAAAATTTTTAAAAAACTAATTTCATTCTTTATTCAGTGCCATTACATCAAAGGATTCGGTGATATAACTTCACTTTTTGTATTCCGCATAATTGTAATTTTTGATTTTCCAATTTTGTAGAAATAAACCTTTGTCGAAAAAAACGTATAAACATTTTAATTTCCCCGAAACTTACTGAAAGATCTTTGGGTGAAGAATTTTTCATCAAGAGTTGATCATATAAGACAGTTTGTATTTCTCTCACATTTCATCAAACACTTATATATATATATAATATATATATATATATATATATATATATTATATATATATTGTTACGCCGGCCACCTCGTCTCTCATGGCTCCAACACAAGGCAGGTAGGCAGACGGCGTGTTATCCACAGGGTCTGAACACTGAACAGCTCAAAGGGGCACCGAGCACACAGCGTCCCCAGAACACCACGAGGGGAAACGCCACCTGGAGAGGCAGGGCAGAAATAAACACAAAATGACAGTCTTTCCTTTATTTACACAAGTTATTTACCCGTACACTTTTCTATAGGCACAATACGGGGGGAAACCATGTCACACTGCACGATGCAGCTTAATAAACAGGGCAACACAAAGTTTATCAGGTCAAAAGGGCTGACACGAGGTCTTCACAGGAGCAGCACCCAACTGCGTCTCCCCCTAGGCTTGTTCCTCCGCCTGCACAGCCAGCTGCGTCATGTTTGCCCAGGTCCCTTCATGTTAATACACATGTTTCGCACAGAGACAAAGACCCATGGTAGCCCCTATCCCCCCTTATCAAGCAGACGACCCGTCTGCTCTGAATATCTAAACCTGAAACAAAACTACATAAAAATTTAAAAAAAATCATTTCCCTCAGAAACACAAAAATCAATCCAGTTGCGGCTTTCTTCTGCTCTCGCGGGGGTCTCTCTGGAGGAGGTGTGGGCAGCGGTAGATTGGCAGTGGCACCCAGAGGGTTATCTCCTGCCCCAAGACCTGGCCTCATGGTCACCATTGACATCTGCTGCATCGCCCTCACCGTCCAAATGCTCGTCCTCATCTCGGTCAGCGTCTGCCACGTCCTCATCGCCGTTTACTGGGGTAACTTCATCTTCTTTTTCACCATGGCCCAGAAGTAGCTTCCTGGCCCATGGTTAACGCCACAGCCGGTGGCCAAGTCCTCGAGGAAGTGGGGCCCACGGCCCCACACCAACCACTCCTTGCTCCTCGACGACTCTTCTGGATGCTCCATTTCCCTTACAAGTGCCCAGCTTTGCACCAGCTGGCACCTTCTGGGCCTTATCGGAGAAGTTAGCTAAACACACTGTAACTAACCCCTCCCCTGGTCCAACAAGGCTCCGCCCAAACCCGCCTACGCCATCGGGCCAGCTGCAGGTTTTGAATGGGCTCCACGAGGCCCTCTACTCCACAAATCACTCTTGACAGTCGACACCGGATTCTAGACTCTGTCCTGGGGCAAGGTGCAGTCGCTCAGCCGTAACTACCTCTGCACAGCCAACCAGGGAAGCAAGGGCACATCTTCACTTTTCACCCTCACCAGCTTCCGTCCAAGGTCGACAAAACGCCTTACTCTGCGTCAGGTAGTCAAGGCCCAGCAAACAGTGCTCGTCCAGATCGGCCAAACATACACCGGCAGCCGCTGCACCGTGCTGCCCCAGCCAATATGAGCCTCCACTGGTCCCTTGAGCTGCACACAATGCCAGTGACACCACACAGTCTCTGTGGTGCATCTGGAAGTCGCAATAGTGGCCAACATATCAAGGGCCCCACTAGGGACTTCTCAGCCCCAGTGTCCACTGTCAGGCGGCATGGCTTCCCATCTTTCTGAGCCCTCCACCTGCATCATGCTGGTTCGACGGCAGCTTACCCAAGTCGGGCCCGGGAACCGAGGACGGCTGGGTTTCGGCCCCTTCTCCAGCCTTTTTCCACCTATACCACTTCCTTAGCCTTAGGACATGCACTCGGATGGTGACCTAACCTGCCACAGTCCTTGCAGCACTCCTGGAAGGCATCGAATCCGTCCCCGGGTTTAGAGGACGTGTTCTCCGCTCCCTCTGACAAATGATACGGTCTGTGGGCCCCCCCTTACCGCAGCCCCAACACAAGCCTTGGAAAATGCTCGGGCTCACCCTTTTTTCAAAGCTACCTTCTCCACTTTACCCTTTCCCGGCCCGGAGGTCATGCGGGGCTTAGCAGCTGGCTCTAGGCCACTGGTTGGCCTTCAGGAAGGCCTCGAACTCCAGGTCCTCGCCAGGCCACCCGCAGGTCCTCAGGGTGTGCCTGCTTGACGTAGATTTGCAGCTGCTGGTCCTGTAAAGCATCAACAAAGAAATCGCGGGCCAGGACCAAAAATCATCTCTTCACAGCCGCAGGGTAGAACTTACCAGCGCCTCCCACATGCGCCAGCTGGGACAGTGTCTCGCCACGCTCACGAGTCCGCTTCTTCAAGTGGGCCCAGATTACCTCGGCCTGGTGGTGGTGCCGAAACGGCGTTTCAAAGCCTCTGCCACACTGGTGTAAGAGGCCTGTGGGATGCCGGAGATGCCCCAACACTTCCACCGCGGGGCCCTTAGCGCTGTTACCAGCTGCAGGGCCTTCTCCCTTCCTGCTCCAGCCCTGGGCAGATGCCAGCATTTCAAATTGGGTAACATAGCCCCCCAGGCCACCTTCCGTCGTACTCAGCTGGCTTACGCCTCACAGAATGTCTGGAGGCCGAGGGGCTGCAGGGTGGAGAACGCGTGCCGTGAACTAACACACCTGGGGGGAGGAAGGGGGTGAGGGAGGCAACGAGGCGGGTTGACCGGGTCCGAGTTTTGCAGCCACCTATACCCAAGGGAGCGGTTCCATGGGTCCCCAGCCTTCTGCAGCGACCACTGGCTGCGAACACGACGCTGCGAGGCCCGGGGGTTTCCTGCCACAGCCAGAAGACCCCAGTAAATCTGACCCTCTGGCATCTGTTGCCAGAACCTCGTCTGCCTTCTCTGCTTGCACGTTACAAACCCCGTGAGCCGCCCCTTTCCTCCTTCACTTCCTCCCTCAGGCCCTGAACCTCGCCCTTCAGAAATCTGCACCTCCTCCATCAGTTCACTCTTCAGCTGTTGCAGGCCTTGTCGGTGTACTGCTGAGTTTCCATCTTTCACAGATGCAAGATTTCTCTGTAGCACCTCAACAAGGGGGGCAGAACTGTTCCTCTGCTTCCTTGCCTGCATCTCGACGAGATGGTGCGGGGCCCGCTCGTGTGCCCCTGGGTCTTCTGCCCTTTGTGGGCCATTTCCTCCCTATACCGGCCAGCATGGCAGTGATCAGGTCCATCTGGCTCGGCTTCACCTCACTCGTGCCTGCCTCAGTCATAGCCTCCTCTATCATGGCTGCCGCCATCTTTGGACTACATGATAAATCGGCCTCTCACTGATCAAATATCACCAATCCCGCTCCTGACACCATTTGTTACGCCGACCACCTCGCTCTCTGCCCGCAACAAAAAGGCAGGCTAGGCAGACGGCATGTTTATCCACAGGGTCGTGAACACTGAACAGCTCCAAGAGGCACGAGCACCACAGCGTCCCCAGAACACCACGAGGGGAAACGCCACCTGGAGAGGCAGGGCACGAAATAAACACCAAAATGACAGTCTTTCCTTTATTTACACAAGTTATTTACCCGTACACTTTTCTATAGGCACAATACAGGGGGAAACCAGCATGTCACACTGCACGATGCAGATTATAACAGGGCAACACAAAAGTTATCAGGTCACAAGGGCTGACACGAGGTCTTCACAGGAGCAGCACCCCAAATGCTCTCTCCCTAGGCTTGTTCCTCCGCTCCTCTCCCCTCACAGCCAACTGCGTCATGTTTGCCCAGGTCCCTTCATGTTAACACATGCCCAGGTATCCTTTTATGTAACACATGTTTGCACATGTGTGAACATTATACATTATCATATTCTTCTTACTTCTTCTTCTTATATTAGTCTTATTATTATTGCTATTAAACATGGTGCTATGGTATTGTTGTTGTTTTAATATTATCATTAAACATTATTATTACGTTATCTATTATTAATTGTCGTGAATTGACTATTATTAGTTCATCATGATTTTTATATTTATCAGTACACCATTATTATTATTATACTATCATTATTATTATGTATAAAAGATATGGATAAGACTGAATATCTTCACAATACAAGAGATTGTATTGACCGGTTTCGATTGTGTCTTCGCAGAAATACATTTAAATTTCTGACGAGGACAACAATCGAAAAACGGTCAAAATACATCCTGTATGTGAAGATATTCATTCTCATTCATACCTTTTAGGCATCTGTCAATATGAATTACAGTTTCATTATAATATGTACCGTGTGTATTACATTAATCATTATTATTCTCCACTGTTTTATTTTATTTGTTATACCACATAATAATATCAACTGTCCATGAGCACTGGCATTAGTATTTTCATTGTCATAATTACTCAATAATATCATTGTATTATCATTTTCAGTATTATTATTATTGTTTATTCATTGATGGATTAGTATTATGAGTATTATTATATTATTATTTTATTATATTATTATTAGTATACTATATTATTATTATCATTATTATTATTATATTATTATCATATTGTGTATTAATTATTTTATTATTTATTATTAGTATTATTGTTTATGATCATTATATTATTATCATTATTTATTTAGATTATTATTATTATTATTATTTCTTATTATTTATCTTATCATATTATTATTATTGATATTGATTATTATTATTATTACCTTATCATCAACTAATCATTATTGATATACTATATGATATTATTACTATTCGTATTATTACTAATGTATAGTACTATTGTTATTAATCGGTATTGCTTATTTTGTTATTATCATCCTTATTATTATTGTTATTACTATATTATTTTATTATTATAAATATATTATTCATATTATTCAATTCATTCTCTGGATATTATTCATTATCGTCATAATCATTCATATTATTTTATTATAATTATCGTTATCATTTATCATTATTTGCTACTATTAGTGATTATCATGTTATTATTATCATTATTACTGTTATAATTAACATGTCATTATTGTTATAAATATTATCATGTGTTGTGTAATTATGCTACGCCAGTGGGTCTTTGTCTCTGTGCGAAAGTGTGTTAACATGAAACGGATGACCTGGGCACTGTGTTAACATGAAGGGGACCTGGGCAAAAACATTGACGCAGCTGGCTGTGAGCGCGAGGAGCGGAGGAAAACAAGCGGGAGACGGGAGTTGGGTGACTGCTGCTCCTGTGAAGACCTCGTGTGTGCCTTGTGAACTGATGTAACTTTGTGTTGCCCTGTTATAAGCTGTATCGTGCAGTGTGACATGCTGGTTTCCCCCTGTATTGTGTCTATAGAAAAGTGTACGGAAATATGCTGTGTAAATAAGGAACGGACTGTCATCGTGGTTTACTTTCGTGTCCTGCCTCGCCTTGGCGTTTCCCTCGTGGTGTTCTGGGGACGCTGTGGTGTCGGGGCCTCCTGGGAGCTGTTCAGTGTCACGACCCTGTGGATCACACGCCGTATGCCTAGCCTGCCTTGATCGTGGTGGCAGAGAGGGACGAAGGCGGCGGCGTAACATTATTATTATGGAATTAATGCTACATTAACATTAGATTGTACTGCTATTTATTATCTATTTATTTTCATTATCGCTATTATTGCTATGAATTTCTTATCACAACTGTATTATGGTTATCATCAATCACTGTTGTTGGTGCTGTAGATAGAATAAAATAAGAATAAAATAATAATAATTATAGTAAATAATATATAAACAAATGATAATATTAATAAAAATCAATTATTATGATTCATGATAATAATGACATCCATAGTAAAAACAAGTATCATTTATATCATCATCAATATCAATATTAATATACTATTATTCGCATTCTAAATTTATATCCACATTCTTTCTGTACCAAAAGGAGCTTGGTTTTTTCGTTCAGCAGTGTTTAAATGTAGCTCCCGTGTGCAAAAAGTATTCCTTTAATTTACCGCCGATTCTAACACTTGTAAGTCAGAAAATATACTTCTCTGGTTTATATCATTTTCAACCACTTTATATTCATTTGCAACACTCCTCCCACCTAAGTGTGAAAGAAATAACGATAGGCTTACGTGCATTAAAATAAGTGTTGTGTGAGATAATGAAGTCATTTATCTTCCTGTAGAGGGAAACTCGGTTTAGCTTCATGGAGTTTGCACGCGCTTCCCCTGGCCGAACACCTTATTTACTTTTAAGTATTTCCGCATTTATTCACTTATTTCTAACGTTTTGTTTGCAGAATTCACACAGTAATACGTTAAAGATATGGGCTGGATTTATCGATAATGGAAAACAATTATGACGATGATGTGATGATTGGATGATTGATGTATGATGGATGATGATATGAGAAGATGAAAATAAGAATAGTAAAATAAGAATGATAATAGTAATAATAATAATAATAATAATAGTAATATAATAATAATAACAATAATAATAATAATAATAAAATAATGATGATAATAAAAATGATAATAATAATACCAACAAACAACAGCAACAACATTAATGGTATTATAATGATAATACTAATAATGATAATAATAAGCGGGGGTTATAAAACAATAATAAAATAATTAATAATAACAATAACAATAATAATGATACTATACCACCTTACTATATTCCAACCATACTACTTATTGCTTCTACTAATGATGATGAATAATAATAAGGATAATGGAAATATAATAATTAAGATAATGATAATAATAATAATGATAGTTAGAAATAAAATAATAAAGATAATAGTAACGATAATGAAAAGAAAAATTATAATAAAGATATGATAATAAGATTTGATAATAGTAATTGGTAAGTATGACTATGATAAATAACAATGATAATAACAAAGGAGAATAATGAGATAACAGTAATAAACAATAATGAATAACAATGGCAATGATATAACGATAATATAATACTGCTATAAAAAAAAGACATTGATAATATAATGATGATAGTAATAATAATATTGATTATTTTTTAATAATAATAACAATGAAAACAGAAATATGATGAAATAGAAACAACAATGATAATAGTAATATGATCATCATCATCAAGGGGCTTACGCGGACGGGGGACATGGACCGTATCCACCCTTCCGCTGTCCAGAACGAGGGGTCTCATCATGAGAGTCTCCAGGCAGGCCCTCGGCCCATCTCTAATTCCTCACAACGGTTTCGTCGAGTGCCCAACATGACCTCCTGGGTCATTTTCCACAAAGGCTCCTTAACCAGGAATTGTCTGGCAAACAGACAATCTATGGGCAGGGTCGTCAAAGGGAACGATCTAGGTGCCCATTATAGCCTGAGTTGACGATCCTGGTATGCAAAGTAACAAGTCCCATGCCAGTCTCATTGGCCTAGCCGTATGATGGACCACATGGTCCTGCAAACTGTACCCATGATCCAGCAAAGAGTCTTGTTATAAAAGGCATTCAAGACGGAGACTCAAAGGACAAGATAATGTCCAGGTTTCTCTTCCATAGAGCAAAAAACCTGACAGTATCAAGGCCTTGGAAGACATGCAGCTTGGTCCTTATGCATAGGTACGGCGTCTCAAGTGCGTCTGTTGATCGAGGTTATGGCTTCTGTTGCCAGACCAATCTGGTCTGACAGCCCCAGGATATGAACTATGTTACCAAGGTATGTGAATTTCTGTGTGACTTCAACGTCCTCACTCCAAGCATGGATGGGACTGAAGGGTTCCCCAACAGGCCTCCAAAAATTCCTGAATCTTGGCCTTTTCCAGGAGACCTCTAGGCATATGGGGCTTCACCTCATGCCAAATAAATCGAGAGCCGACACCAGTGACTCCGGGACTCAGGATAGCAACATTATTGGCAAAGTCAAGGTCTGGAGACCTTGATATTGCCCAGTGTTGCTCCACACTAAATTTTGGCTAGTAATCTCTGCCTATTATCAGTCCATGCAGGTGGTGAAAAGTGTGGTGCAAGGACACAGCCTTGCCTCACCCCTGAATTAACAGGAGAACGAAGTTTGACAGGCCGCACCACTCTTTACACAATTTCCTACTGGGCATATAAGCTTGCTATTAGGCCAATAATCTGTGTAGAATTCCCCTGAGTCTCTCATAGTGATTGGGAGGCACGAGTTCAAACACCTTCTTGAGGTCGATGTAGGCTTGACGAGCAACCTCACAACTCAAACTCCATGGCAGCCTTTCCAACAATATGTTCAGTTATTTTGGACTTGCCAGGGAGTGAAATCCAGACTACTCAATTCTCTGACGCCTAGTAGGTGGTTGCGGATCCGTGTCAGAGAATGTGGGTGAAGAACCGTTCCCTGGTATGCTTGAGCAGTGTAAGCCATGGTAGTTTGTACAGTCCCAATGATCACCTTTCCCCTCCAGAGAGGGATGACCATGTCCCTTCAACAGTCAGGGGGAATGGTACCCAAATGGCACAAGGACTGCATACAAGCTCCGAGCCATAGGTTGACCCCCAGCCTTTGAATTTCAGCAGGGATATCACATATGCCTGCGCTTTTCCCCAACGTCAGCTTGGGAATCGCCAGCTAACTTCGTTTAGGGTAGGAGGGCCTCATTGATGGTGGTCCGGCACAAGCACTGTAACATTGCTGCATCCAAGTTCCAGGTATTCCCAAGCTAACTGTTGGGAGGGTTACCTGGAACAACTGCTCAAAAATTACTCAGCCCACGTTCATGAAACCACAAGCAGGATTGAGATGATGCTGGTTCCATCCAATAGAGCGGACTGCAGTCATCTGCGGAGGAGGGCTAGAGTGCAGCTTTATCTTGGTAGCAGGGGGAAGGTCATTATCAAGAAATGGCCTTTTCAAACCTCCTCAGAAAGATTCCTGATGACTGTTCCCTTGTCCCTTCTCAGCAGTGTCCAAAGCCCTATGCACCAAAGAGTGATTGCAAGAACCTGGTGCCATTCAAGCCGAGCCATGCAACACACTTCAGTGGCCGCCAATGTATCCAGGAAAAGGAATTCGGCCTTACCACTTGGGTGTCCTCCAATGGACTTCCTGCGGCTGCTTTGAGTGTTTCATACTTGAAGAACTCCCACAGAGCACAGGATCTGTCAGGTTATCAAGATCGTGAATCGATCTGAGCGCCATGGTGAAACCACGGGCACATTTCTCATCCCTCAGTCTGCCAGTGAAACACATTAGAGTGGCCACTGGAGGGCGAATAATCTCTCCGGCGGGCCATTGTCTGCCATGGGATGAGAGGGCATAGAACACCTCCTTCACATCGAGTTTACAAACACATCAGAGGAGCTATACAGCAATAAGGACATGAAAGCCAAGAGAAGGCTCAGTCTCAGTGCCATAGTATGCATAATGCAACCGGTGTCCACCTGAGCTATGAGGGCTGGAATAGTGGCTGGAGATGGCTATGGCTACTCCCTGGAGATGATGACCATCCGCTGCGGCTCCGACCAGTAGAGTGTCCTACCATACTGGATTGTGCGATGACAGGTCTTATCACCTCCGAGAGGACAGACACCTTCAATCGCTCCAATTCCTTCGATAGTAGCTACATCCTGCCACAAGACTGAGGTTCCACGCACCAACAGATAGCACGCCTGGAGATTTAGCTTCGGGGCTGTCACTCCAGGTGTACACCACCTCTGCGACTCCCACCAATGCTGCCTCAAATTTAAAAGGGGTTGCCAGGCGTGTGGGGCCCCTGGCTGCCTGTGGAGTTCCCAAGGGCTTGCCCCACAAGCTTCATGGTGAGTTGGTACCTGCCAGGGCGAAAAATGGGACAAGTAACTCTCTTCCCATCCTGTGCCCTGAACATTTGCCCTCCTAACAGGACCCCACAGCCTGGCCTTGCTCGATGGGTAGGATGGACAGCACCCCTCCACCCAGCATTATTCATTTATTTTTGCATTGCCAATGAGTTCTCTGGGGGAGGATTGCTGGAAGGCCCACTCCCCTGAACAACAAAAAAACAAACACCCAATTACCCCAGGGTGGCTAAGGGGCAGGAGTTGGTCGGAGCCAGGGCATGTCCCACACATAGTGGCCATTGCTCCCTACCTCTGGGCCTCCTGCTGCTCTCCCCCCCCTGAGATCCCCCACAGGTTAGCCTGGGATTGGCAAGGTGCCTAGTATCCATGGGTAGCACAAGGAGGGGCACTGCAGAAATCTCGATGAGGAGATTGATGATTGATTCTATTTAAAAATTATTTCGCTGCGTCAACACTAAGGGTCATTAGCGGTTGAATGCCTGTTAAATAGGAAATATTAAAATATATAAAACACTTAAAAATCTATCAATAAAAACTCTTACAAATAACATTAAAAATATTAAAATCAAAGCATAAAAATTATGCCTGTAAGTGTATAAAAATTATTGCCATAAAAAATTATGCATGATTACATTTTATGAAAATATACAGTCTCACCCACACCAAGGAAAAACTAATAAGAACCTCTATATCACAATCCTCCCCCAATGACATTTTTCGGTGTATATGGGGGGAGACAAGTCCATATGTCTTTAAGTATGAGAAGTTGCCACCTCTTTCCACTACATGTGCAATCGTTAATGGCTCTGGAATCCCCCTCACAGCAAGTGCTTGACTTTTAGCCATCATCGGGCATGACGCTCCACGCTTGTGTACCCGTTCTTAGTCTTGTTAATAAAACTTCCACTTTCGGTTGGGAAGGAGCTAGTCATTCCAACTGCCAAGGTCATTTTCTAAATCTCTCGCAGTTTGTTTCTGGAGTATGCCTCCGTACTTCTTCCATTTATCATGAGACAACTCTATGCTGCCCCACACACCTTCCCACACATGTGGCCCGGATGACACCAGAGCAAAACGAGCATCACAAGGCGAAGTGCCAGCTGCATGGGCCTTCTGATCAGATCGCTCATTCCATGATACCAAAATGCGCTGGAAACCCAACACAGAGTCATCTTTTTACATGCGCCGACATCGTGCAAGCCAATATGAACCTCCCTCACTACTGGAGTGATGAGTTTAAAGCCCTCTGATTGCTTGCCAAGGCACTACGCGACGAGTCGCAATATATCATGATTAGAATGGTTCGTTAAGATCTTAGGCACCTTAACTGCGGAGTGTAGATCCGAGGCTGCCAGAGAAAGACTGCCAGAAATGCAGTCTTCCTTCTGCTCACTTTGCGCACAAGCCCACACCATTTTCAGACTTTGAACCATCTGTATATATTGCGTCTGATCCTTAATACTTAGAAATATGCTGAAGAAATCTTTCCCAATTCCGACCAAATCCAGCTTGACTTGATTAGTCCAAGGGGGGAATTAAGAATTAAGATCTTCCACAAGATTCCTCATTCTTCTACCATAGGATTGGCTATCCTCAAGGGGGTTGAAAACCAATCGGAGTAGAGATCAAGGACTCCTTAGTAGTCTCATGTAGTAAATCAGGTTAAGTAGTCCCAGGGTAATGAAAGAGGTTTGGTTATCCACTCTCAGCATACAGGGACTCACAGGTGAAGACCTGAAAGCCCCAGTACAGATTCTGATAGCTTCATTATGAACTGAGTCCAACATCTGGAGAACAGTGGGAGTTGCAGATGAATAAGCCTCACATCCATAATCAATCTTACTGTGTATAAGTGCTTGGTAAAGCTGCAGAAGCGTTGTGCGGTCTGCACCCCAAGATAGATGTGAAAGAACCCGCAAAATACTAAGTGCTTTTGTAGCCTTCACTTTTAACTGTTTGTAGGAGATCAAGGCACCCATGTAAGCCTTGAGTCAAAAATTAGACCCAAGTACTTCACCTCTTGGACAAATTGCAGTGGGTTTGCTCCTAAATAGAGGGAAGGATGGAATTTTCCTATTTGTGGAAATGTATAGCCATGGTTACTTAGGGAAAATTAACCCATGATTATATTGCACACTGTATGAATCGGATTTATTGCAAGCCGGCATGTGTCCTTGCACATCCTGTAAGCTTCCTTATGAGCAGGTAAGGGTAAATCATCCACAAACAGATTTACATGAGACAGCCCTTGGAACAACCTTTACAATGATTATTTATAGCAATGGCAAACAGGGTCACACTAAGGGACACTCACTGGTGGGACCCCTTCCAGCTGATCTTTCCAGGTTAAAGAAATGTTTCCCACCCGAACTCTAAACTTCTGTTAGCAACGAAGCTTTGTATGAAGGTAGGTAATGCTCCTCTTAAACCAATATCATACAGTTTCAAGAGTAAGCCTTTTCTAGGTCAAAGAAGACTAATAACATGTGATGTCGCTGTGCGAAGGAATTCTGCATAGCAATTTCCATCCTTACCAATGCAACTGTGGTAGATCTCAATCTTCTAAACCCGATATTGGATATGGGGTCAGCACATTTTCCTTTTCTAGCAGCCATGTCAAATTGAAAGTTGCAGCTGGTGAGAGAAATTGTTCTGTAATTTCCTGGTGTGGAAGCATCCTTACCAGGTTTAGGGGACAGGAATGATTATAGACTCTTTCAGGGATGGCATGTACCCTCCCTATAGATCCTATTGAATAGGCCCAACAGGAACTTCTGGGAGCTCTCCTGTAAGTGAGATATCATTTGGTATGGAATATCATCACTTCCTGGGTTAGTCTTACGGCAGAGCTGCAAAGCAGAGTCCATCTCCTTGCGCAAAAATGGTAAGTTGTATGGAAGTTTTGCTGCAGTCTAAGTCCTAACGGAAGGAAACAACACTGGGTGTTCGTTCTGCTCAGCCGGAAAGAGTGGAAAATCGGGCATGTGTTAAGATGTTCCGAGGAGATCTCTGCCATGGATTTAGCTAGCTCATTAGCAACATCTTTTTGTCTGTGATGATTATTCTCTGTCTTCAAAAGCAGGGGTAGTGACAATGAGTGCTCTTCCAGCGATCTTAACGACCTTGTCTTAATACCAAGGTAAGGTGGTACAGAGTTAATCGAGAGGACTACTGTTCTTCATGATGTCCCATCTAGCCTCCTTTAGCACTCGCCTGGCCCTTGGCTTGGGTCTTTTTGTAAGGATGAAGGTACATGGCCTGGGGCGTTGTTTCAACGCCGATAAGCAGCTTGCCTTGATCTGACAGCTTGTGTGCATTCATCAGACCACCATGGGTACCAGAGTCGACGGTTAATGTCCACTACTTTTCAGAAGGGATTGGCATTCTGCTGCAGGTGAATTCGTATGTGAAGTGCTTAAAGAGCATCTGAACACAATGCAAAATCATCCACAGATCCTGAAATACTGCAGTTGATCTCTACAAGATTCCAGTCCGCATGTTAGTCGCCATCTCTGCACTCATTGCTGGAATACCATTCACCTCCCCCTAAAGTATTGGAAGGTTGATTCCATGTCAGTTTCCATGACCTGCCAAGTGAAACATCGTGTGAAGTCAGGTGAGACAATTGACAGGTCTATATTGGAGAATGTCCCAATGTGATTTGGAAATGTTGGGATTTTTTGGGTTCAGTATTCAGTAAAGTGCATCTACTCTTAAGAACAAGGACTCCAAGGCCATTCCGCGAGGGTTGCAAAAATGTCTCCCCAGAGTGATGCCGGACCATTGAAATCTCCCAAGAGTAAAATGGATGTGGCAACTGCCCAAGTACATCTTTCAAATCATCATGGTTGGATTATGTGGAGGAAGGCAGATGGATGCAACAGTATAAGGTTGAGTCAAGCTATTCCACACGCCTTCACCTGCAGTGTTGTCTGCCGGTGGATGCCTGGAAGGGAATATCCTAAACGTACAGTACTGCCCTTTCTCATGATGGTCCATTATTCACGTCCCATAATGGGCCTGAATTTGGAATCCTCTCAGGAAAACGGATGATTTTCTGTCATCATCTCTTGTAAGCATACACAAACTGGGTGGTTAAATGAAGCTATCAGATGTTGCAGTTCATCCCATTTTTGCATGATTCCCTGACAGTTTCATTGATTAGGGTATCAGTTCTCAAACTACTTCTCACTAAAGGTATTTGCAGCCACCTGTGGTCAAGGTTTGCCCCACACCTTTAAAGCTGTCCCTTTCCAGGATCTTGAGAGAATCTTTTGAGGGGTTGTTTACACGTGGAACTAGTTTCCACAGGCGTCCCTTTGACAGGATCAGGATTTCTTTGCCTGGGCAAAGGATGGAACCTGAGCTTGGCGTAAGGGGTATTCTGCCCTAGCAGCGGAGGCCCCGTGGATGTGGTGGCAGCTGGAGCTGTCCCACTGTTGAGCCTCTGGAGCCCTGCTGATGGCTCCAAAGACCCCATTTTGAAATGAGTCTTTTGAACAGGCTCAAGATTCCTTTCCCTGGGCAAGGGGTGTACCTGAGCCTTTGCTTCAGGGGTATTCTGCCTAGCAGCTGCCACCACACCTGTGGGTGTGGTGGCAGCTGGAGCTGTCACCATTGAGGTTTCTCAAACCTTGCCTGATGGCTCCAAAGACCTTACTTTGGGAGGAGGAGTCTCCTCAATAGACCCTTCAAATCCTACTACCGTTTATGGTGGAATTCACCAGAGGCAGGTTCAGCAATTGGGGACTGGTGGTTTAAAGGAAAGTGGCAGACTACAGAGTGTGTAGTGTAAGAAGCACTGGAGGGCAAGGGTTGGTGGGAAGGAGGATGGGCTAGAACCGTAGCAAAGGATTTACCTGGCTGTGGAAACAGCACATGGGCACGTCGGTTTGGCTCTGGAAAACTAGCTTTCTCCTTGCTCCTTATTACCAGTACTTCTTTTTCAATTTTGTACATTTTACATTGCTTTGAAGAAGCTTCATGAGCTTATCTTGCAGTGGTAAACTGTCACATTGGACCTGGACAGTTGTCATCTCCTTGTGACCTGTGTACCACACTTTACACATACTCTTGGTGACCATTTTCTTTAAAACGGCAAGAGTGGCCTCATAGCCAATAACCCTGCAGTGGAACACCGCAAGGTGGGACCATGCCAACTTGACGATTCTGGAAGGACAGAATGTGTTAAAAGTTAGAGGAGAGCTGGATGTTGCTGTCCAAACCATCAACCTTCCTCTTAAAAAACAGTTTACTGTCACTGATTAAACTTCTTAGTTCCTCTAACAAGTTTCTTCCTCAGTAATAAATCTCAATAAGGGTATCGGGAAAAGACAATTCCTAACACTGATTGAGTGGTTTTGTAAGGAGAACAATGAAATTGAGCCCAAGGGATGTTGCAGATCGCACACAGACAGTCACTCTAGTCTGGTGACGAAAACCTCAAACTATTAGGGCTACCATTCTGCTTCGTGGGTGATGCGAGGATCATGTTGACATACCTCACAATTTTCCGATGTACTTCAAAAAATAGCAAGATCCATGATTGATACACCATCAATGGTCTTTACTACTAGGTACTTACTCTATGAAATACTGCTCTATTTACCAGGGAAGATTCCTTAGTGGATTGAGGAGGACTCTTCCTTTCTTACCTG
>NC_051402.1:8062902-8075402 GCF_015228065.2 Penaeus monodon
ATTATGCTTAGGTCTTAATGTTTAGCTAGCTGCGCCTTGGTATTTTCTATCATACCTTTGAGGTGGAGATGGAGACCGCCGCGGTAGCGTGACGGGCGATGTAAGACCCATTTCACGCACAATTCAAACATGGCTCATTAAACACACACTGAATCTCTCCCAGGGGAGGGCATGATAACCCCACAGGGAAATTCATCATGCCATACATATAACATTATAACTTATAAATATATATTTATACATGTATACTAGCCGGCTACCGACTCGTGACGTCGCCCGTGTAACATCGCATCCTTTCCCCACATTCCTATTACAGCGCAACCATTGTACATTTCCTCGTTCAGTCTGTATTAAAGAAGTTGCCTGCGAGCGACATATAGACAGCCTACAGAAACGCTGTCGGACCGATCCTCTGCCGACAGTTGTACCATTCTTATCTCTAAAATAAACTGTTACAAGAGAACAAAGAAGTCTTACACCCTTTTCCGCAAAATTTCCGCATGTGCAGACGCGACTTGTTTGCCACTCTCCCGCCTTCATCGGCCGGCCTCGTTACAATATATATATTATATGAGTGTGTGTTTGTGTGGGTGGTGTGTACATTCAGAAAAAAAAAACTTCGTTACTTACTTGCGTGGTAGTGAGAAGCTGAGCGCTTCTTTCTTGGCGTCGGGGCATCTTGTTATTCCCTCCTGGCGTTAGTGGTGCCATATGAGGATACTAGTAAATATTCGAAGGCCGAGATGAAAGCAGACATACGAAGCGTGCGTTTCGACAATTGACCATGCGTTGTTTAGCCTAGTATTTTTATTGTCCTTTATTTTTAAAAAAAAGTGCTATGCACTATTTGACTCCTCATTATGATTTTAGATGACGAATAACAAAAAACATTTATGATATATTCCAATGCCATTTAATTAATCTGTATCAGATGGGTATAATGTAAAGCGAAATGCAGTAGAAACATCTGCTTGTATACGTGATTTCCATAATCCTTGGTGGGTTTGTATTACTCAAATGGGGATATACATGAGTCAGGTGGATAGTCAAATTCTTCAACCACGAGATTGTTATATTGCCAGACTCACCAGATTTAAACCTGACAGAACATGTTGGGCAGTTATGGCAGTCGATTGGGTCAAGAAAATGCATATGGGAAACGTCTGCGCAGCGATGAAGGTAAAAAATGGCAACGGAACGAGTGGCATCGATGCCACCACGTTTAGGGGTTGTTTTAGCGGCAGGGGGAAGGTTACAAATGATGAACTTATAAACCCAAATTATTTTCCTTTTAAGCAAAACACACTAATATCAAAGAAACAAATACATTCAATATAAAGAAATTTATGATAACGGTTGAACTTCATTACACTCCGACAGGGTTTGCACGGTGATTAACAGCAAAAATCATTGGAAGACAAAGACCCGCCTCATTTGTCATGCAGCGACATCTGATAAAATCAGGAAAAAAAGTGAAATATCAGATTTCACTCTTCCGTATGTAAACAAACTTCATAATTTGAGCAAGGCCACTGTGTAAAAGAAAAATGTTTTGAAATGGTTCCTATACATAAGCAATGTGACTTGAAACTGATTTGACTTGCCTTTCTTTTTCCAGGAGGAATAGCATGAAATCATAGAAAATGAAGACTGAGGAAAGACTTACACTTTGATGCAACACACACACCCACACCCAACATGTGTATTTGTGTGTGTGTGCGTGTAGGTGAGTGAGCAATATAAAAAAAAGGGGCCGCGGTGGTCGATGTGTTAAAGAGCGGACCAAGACTGTCCACGACGGCATCGAGTCGGAGCCGAGTCACACCGGCCCGGTGAAGTTCTTGCATGAGGCAAGGAACTTCACCTCGATGCCTACCTAGCCACTGGGTGGGACAAGCCAGCCCAGTCAGTGCCGGTCCCAAGCCCAAGTAAATGGAGAGGGTTGGCGTCAGGAAGGCATCCCGCCATAAAAGATATCTGCCAGAAACTGATATAAAACATATATGTATATATGCTATTACATATATATGTGTGTGTGTATTTGGGCATATATAAATCTATGATATAAATATATATGAATGTATATATATATATATATATATAATATATATATTATATATATATATAGATATATATATAACTATATATAAATGTGTATACATAATATATATCACAGTTGTCTATCTACAATATATGTAGAGATTTGTTATTTATATATAATGTATAGAATATGCATAGATATAGAAGGAGAGATCTTTATGTTAGTGAGATGTATTTGTTATATATGATATATAGAGGGAGTATATATATAAATATACATATATATGTATATATATACACATTTACATTACACCCACACACCATAAAAGGATATCTGCCAGATAACCTGAAATAGGACAGTTATGTATATATATGCATTTTTTTTTAGACCATACTATATATATATGTGTGAGTGTATGTGGATAAATAAATATAGTTATATAAATGAGATAGGAAGGAGAGAGAGAATGAAGAGAGAGATATAGAGAGTGAGAGATATATAGATATATATTTATATATATATATAATTTTTGATTGATTTTAGAGAGTTAGAGAGAGTATATAGCAGTAGATAGATCATATTATATATATATATATATATTTATATATATATATATATATTATATATATATGATAATATATAATATATATATATATATATAATATAATATAATTATAGATTACATGTTCTTATATGCATATATATGGTATATATTTATATTTCATATCTAATGTATATAAATGTGCATATATATATAGAGAGAGAGATAGAGAGAGAGAATTTTTTTGAGTAGACAGAGAGAGAGGAGAGTGTTATTATATAGTAGATGGGGGATATATATAAAATATCAATAAAATGTATATATTACAAATTTACACACATTATAGTTCAGCTATCACACACACATATATATACATATACATTACATACATATATATATAGAATATATATATATGATATTATATATATATAATATATAATATTACATATATATATAGAGATATATTGTATAGATTATAATACACATTATATATATTATGATAGAATATATATATAAATATATATATATATATATATATTATATATATATATATATATTATATATATATACACAATATTTGTGTGCGTGTATGTGTCCCGCGTTTAGTTTCGTTATAAATGTTAGTCTTCTGTAGAATTACGTTATCGAACTATACGGGCTCTTCGGCCAACATTTCACACTTAATAATAATAATAATAAAATAATCGGTTTATTGATTTTCATGCAGCCAGAGGCTGAAAAATATACATAGAAATAAGATAGAGAGACAAAACATATATATACAGAAAATTATAAACAACACAAAACAAAGTAAACTAACAATCAATAAAACAAAATAAACCGATAAACAAAAGCCCAGTACAAAATCAGGTGAGATAGGGACTGGACAATTAAATATGATAGTGTTCGTTGATGAGTCGGGACTAGAGTGGGTACTGTGCTCCGGTGTAGCGGTCAGTGAGGGCCCGATGGGCACCAGTTTGTTGCGGCGCGAGGGGACCGGCGAGGCGGCGGCGCGTCGGGGGGCAGCAGGTCACGGAGTATCGTGGATGTCACAGCAATTTTAGGACCAAACTGCTTGCAGTGAGGGTAAGTAGTGAGTGGCGAGGGAGGTGAGGCCTAGGCAGCCAGGGACGCGGTCATATCAGGTGTAGACAGGGCCGAGAATTAATCTTGGCTTGACCTTTTCTCACCCTCATCAAGTTGTAGCAGCCAGCTGGGTGGCGGTTGAGGGAGGGGGGACCATGGCGGGGGAGGCGTAGGTAATTTGGCAGGATGAATAGCCTGTAGATATTCTGAAGCTCCGGGAGTGGAACGGCCAAGGGGGACTTTGAGGCGACGCAGCATGTGAAGCCTGTACGAGGCAGACCTCACGATTCTCTGACGTGTGCGTCCAGGAGACATTATCGTCGCTGGTGACGCCGAGCAGCTTGGTGGAACGGACTACGTCGGAGAGGATGGTTGTCCAGCGTTGAGATTGTCGAGGGGGTCGGGTGGTGGAGAAGTCGAACTGCAGCACAACTGACCTCTGGCGATTGATGGTGACGTGATTTGAGGTGGTCCAGGAGAGGCGGTTTGTCGAGGGTGTGCTGGATGGCGGAGTGGTCAGGGCAGGAATTATCAATGGCGGCGGCGATGGTCGATCATTCACGTATTCCAACGATGTCTCGGTATCGAGTGAGAGCACATTAATCAATGAACTAGGAAGCATAGGGGGCCCATTCTAGTCACATGGGGGACTCCGCACGTGAGTGGCGAAGGCACGGCCTGTTGCCTGTTGGATAGAAAGTCTGCCAGCCAGGGGAGGAGGCACTCCATTATGCCCGTGGAAGCTGCTGCTTTTGAGATGACCTTTTGTAGTGGTCACCAGGTCCCCCCCCCCCTGAAAGCTTATTGAAGATATGAAGATGCTGGGATGGAGGATTGGCTTCTGGTTCTCGAGGTCGGAGTGGACGAAGTCGAGGAAGTGACGAATGGCAGTGTGTGGTGGAAGAGGAGCGCATGTTGCCGAAACTGCCGAGTGTCAAACGCTGGGCGCGAGGTTCTGGTAAGCCCAGTCGGCGACAAAGCTTTCACACAGCAGGTGGGCAACGGGTAATGGGTGTGATGGTCGTAGTTCGCCGGAATGAGGCGGGGCTTGGGGTGTTTTGGTGTTGTTTATGTGTTTGTTGTGGTTGAGAAGGTTTTCTTGGCTGTTTTTTATTTCCTGATGACTGTGTTGTATTGTAGGCGGTGATGTTGTGCGAGTGGACGGCTTGATTTCTCTGTGAATGAGGCGTTTGATGCGGCCCATGATCCAAGGCAGTCCGATGGGTGTGTACTGAGGCTTTTCCGAAAGGATTTTTCCAACACAAAAACCCCCCCCCCCCAAACTCCTTCCCTCTCCTTCCTAAGAAGTGGTGAAAAGCCGTAGTAGTGACGGTCGAAAAAGATAGTAGTTGCCACTTTGTCCTCCACATCAACAGTGGTAAGAAAGTCAGTCCACGGGTGTGGGTGATCCATGCCCAAACTTGTGTATGGATGAGGACTGTGTGGATGTGGCTTGTATTTCCTGTCTGATCTGCTTTGGCTGAAGAGACAGTGGGCGAAGGCGCCATAACACTGATTAGGTGTCTGCTGCGGCCGGACAAGGAGATAATAGGTAGAGGAGGCTGTACCAAGTCATGTAATCAGTAAGGATCAAACCAGGGTTCTGTGTCATAAGTGGGAAAGTTACTACTGTGACAGAATATGGAGCTCATTTTGCAAGTCGGAAAGGTGTCTATTTCATTAAAATCACCACATATTATCATCTTGCATGAAGGGTATCGCACGCGCAGGTCAGTGGTTGTGGGTGCAAGGTGGTCTGAGTAGCAGTTGTTTGGTGGGGGGCTCGTGGGGGGTGGTAAATCACAACAACAGATTGAGCGGACGCGCGAGGCGAGGGTGGGAGGAGGGTGACCCGCACCCACAAACCACTCCAGGTCAACGGGAAACTTCCACGTCAAAGGGTGGTGGGCGAGAGGCCATTCTGGGACAACAAGGTGACCCCTCTCCACGTTCGTTTGTGCGGGAGCGATGGAAGAATGCTGAGCAAGGTATATGTAAGGTATAAGCCGGATTTGCCACGCCCTCTGTGATGGGCTACCATCCCCAGGATTCAGAAGTGATGATAGTGTGCAGCTCTTCTATTTTGTGTTGAGGATGTGACATTAGACAGAGGAGGAACTTTGGGGAAACTGTACCAGAGTCGGGGAACTTCAAACTGTCGGTAGGGTTTTAGTGGTTGGGCCTTTTTTGTTTGTTCTTAGCCCGGAGTTATGGGAATGGCCGTTGAGTGTACGGCCCCTTTGCTGCCCTGGGCATGAAAAAAATGTCTAAATCTTTAATTATGTGTATCACCTCCACTGTTTGGGTAACCACAATTGTGTGTTAGAGAATATAAGTTTTTCTGTTGTACCCGAAGAAGAACCATACTTAAAAAATCAGTCGGAACACAAATCCAGAGGAAAGAGGAAGGGGCGACGGAAGTAGGTGGTGGCCGATATATCGCAAGTTAAAAGCTCAGTTGCTTAGAAAGTTACACCGACACCATGGATTCACTGAAAAACACTGCACAGCAACTTGTACAAGCCTAAGTGAAATCTAAAAATTCCAGGAGCAGAAAAAAAAAACAGGGGAAGCCAACAGCCGGCCTTGGCTGCCCAGGAAGCGCCGACTTACACGTACGTCTTGTTACGGCGTCAGTTCAAAGCGTTGTCTCTATAGCGAAGACTACTTGTCATAGGGATTACGGTGAATCTAGGATTATCATGGATTGACCTAGTATTGTCAAGTAATCAGATTTGAAGTTTAGGAATTGTACAAAAGAGGTATTGAGGATCATTCTTGGCTGCCCTGAACAACAAGGATTGTGAATATGAGAACATAATTGATAACATATCCCTCCATAGTACAGAGTTCCCAAAGACAACTATAACATGGATAGAGAGCTAACTTTGAATGAAAAACACTTATCATATAATAATTCCTAGCGTTCAAGTAACATGTAAACACGTAGCTCAGCTGTTAACCTAGCTAGCTATGAGATTGCGAAGTCTGGCATCGCCCGGGCCTTTAACTTATGGCCCGGCCTGTGTCAGATTTTTATGGCTGTATCATTTGTTTCTCTGACACTCGGTGCTTACCGTGGCGGTGGGATTGCCAGCCGTGGTGTGAGCATCTTGCATAATCTCTTTACCAGCACGACGGCTGTGTTCTGCAGGCTTTGTCTCAGAAATTGCGTGTGCACACAATATCTAAGTAATGTACAAGTGTGGCGTTCGGCTCGCCGCAATGCATGCAACACCTCTCTTCACGGTCTATTGTTTGTATGATAAGCCATGAACAATGCTAACCTTCTGTGAAGAATGACTTCGGTACCTCTGTTGTTTATTTCAGAGAGTGCCAATGGTTCATAGCCGGTGGTGTCTGAGTACCAGCTGGCCGAGGGGGAGGATCTCGTTTCCTCTCTGTGAAGCTGCAGGAGGAAGGAGGTTGCCATCACCGTACACTTCCTCCTAAGTAATTTTCGGCTCTGATGTATTATCATGGGATTAGGGGGCATACCCCTGTCAACTTCGGCTAGTCTGTCAGCAAGCTCATTCCCTCTGATCCCTATGTGGCTGGGAACCCAGATTATGATAATTCTTCTACCCTGTGCAAGAATCCTCTGTGCCAGTGTGAGGATGGTAGTCAGAAGGTAGATATTGTCAGTGAGTGAGCGCTGCTGAAGACAGTCGATGACTCCTTTAGAGTCTGTATGAATGACCACGTGTCCTTCCCTCACGGACGCGTGGCTCAGTGCTCCCATGATAGCAACTGCCTCTCCCTGTAGCGAGAAGGCGTTGTCTGTTACCCTCATGGATTTTGTGGCATCCCTTGCTGCGAAGCCGGCGCCTGCAGTGTGGGTCAAGGGTCAAGGGATCGTGTAATATGTTCTGCTGCCCGGAGGAGTGATGGTTGCAATGACCCTCTGGGTTTCTGCCTTTAGGCTAGGCATGGAATATTCATTCTTTTTGGTTGCCATTCTCATGAGTGAGAACTCTATCGAGGTTTGTGCCCACGGCGGAGCTTCGGCAAAGTCAGAGTGAGGGGAGTCCATGCCCTTGGAAAGAAGTGGTTCTTTGAGCTGATGGTGTATTAACACCCTGGCTGTGTGAGACAGCCAGAGTGTTTGCAAACAGCTCATTATCTTGTTCTAGGCGTCTGACTATTTTATGTCTTAGGCTTGTGTTCCTGGGAGCCTGGATGACCTTTGATAAGAATTGTGCTGCCATTAGATCAATTCGTGAGGCCAAGGGAGAAGGTTTGCCTCCACTAGGAGGTTGAGGACCTTCGCCCACCTTGGGGCACCCAGAATGACCCTGGCGGCTTTGTTTTGGACTGTCTCCAATTGGTCTTTATATTTTCTCTTAATGCCAATCAGAGCGAGGGAGGCATAGTCTACAATGGGCCTGACAGCATGTACATAGAATGATCTTAGTACTCTGTGTCTGGCTCCTATGAGTCTTCCACTCATTGCTCTCATGACAGACAGTCTTGATTTTGTTCGGTCAACCAAGTACTGGACCTCCTTCTGGAAGGAGAGGGTCCGGTCTATCCTTACCCCAAGGTAGAGGTACTATTGAACCCACTCCAAGTCCATTCCCTGGATTTTCAGACTTGTGCCTTGAACTCTGTCTCAGAGCCATGGCTTTGGATTTGACTGCAGAGATCTTTTGTCCTGTCCTGCAAACACTCCTCGGATACGAGGTCCAACGCTGGGCTTTGTTTAGGCAGTATGGTCAGTGGAGATGATAGCAAGATCGTCTGCATAGGAAATGATCTTGCACTCCACTGGGAGGTTTATGTTTAGGATACAGGACATTACTGTGTTAAAGAGGGCTGACTGAGAACCCCACCCTGTGGGATTCCATTCTCTAGTGGCATGTGCTGTGATAATTGACCTGGAATTTGACTCTGTTCTATTCCTAAAGTAGTCACCTATCCAAGCCAAGAGCTTACCTCTAATTCCTTTTTGGATCAGGCTCTCCTGATGGCACCATACTGGAGGGGTCACAGGAAGGATGAGACAAAGGGCTTCCTGGTGCACAAGGCCTATGAGAGGGATGGTGCACCCACCCTGTTTATCTCATCTTGGACCAGGGATTGATGATTTTTAAATTATCTGCCACGTCAACAGCTAAGTCATTAGCGCGAATGCCTTTTTAACTAGAAATATTAAAATGTTTAAAACTTTAAAATCTATCATAAATATCTTAGGAAATTAATAAACCCTCTATGTCACAAATCTTCCCCAAATACATTTTTCAGAGTATATGGGGGGAAGACAAGTACATAAGTTTTTTTGGTTGAGAATGTTGCACTCTTTCACTACATGTGCGTTTGTTAATGGCTCTTGGAAATCCTTCACAAGTGCTTCTTTTTAGCCACATTGGCCCATGAGTCGTCTTGTGTGCCCGATTCTTAGTCTTGTTAATTACCAACTTCCACTTTTCGGTTGGGATGGATGCTAGTCGCCCAACTGCCAAGGTCATCTCTAATGTCTGGCAGTTTGTTTCTGGAGGTATGCCTCCATTTTTCCCTCCATTTATCTGATACCAACATGCGCTGGGCACCCAACATAGAGTTATCTTTTTAAGTGTTGACATCAGTGGGAAGCCAAACTTGACCTCCCTCACTACTGGATGTGATGAGTTTAAGCTCTTCATTGCTTGCAAGGCACTACGAGAGTCACAATATTCACAACGAATGGTTCGTAAGATCTCTAGTCATCTTAACTGCTGTAAGGATAGGCAAGTAACTCTGCAGGGGA
This sequence comes from Penaeus monodon, assembly GCF_015228065.2. Lineage (NCBI taxonomy): Eukaryota > Metazoa > Arthropoda > Malacostraca > Decapoda > Penaeidae > Penaeus > Penaeus monodon. Next base: position 8,072,320 of record NC_051402.1, read on the forward strand.
AGAAACGAGGCTGCTAGAGAAAAACTGCCAGATGCAGTCTTCCTTCTGCTCCCCCAGCTGCAAAACCCACTGCCATTTCAGATTTCGAACCATCTGTATAAAATTTGCAAACTGATCCCCGGTATTTAGGGAAGCCTCCACGACCTGTGGTGTGATGCGATCACCTCCACATCATACGAGAATGAGAAGTCATCTGAACCCTCCCTTTTCCTCGGATTCAGTGGCGAGAGGCTCACTTTCCTCCCATCTTTTAGCTCCTTTGTTTCCGAAGGAAACAAGGGTGTCCTTTTCTTTGGGCATGATGATCAACCTGTCTCGCGCAACCGGATTGACAAAACCGATTTTATGTTGGCTCCCAAAGCCCTGACCATTTGGTAGGCATTGTCGAAGGCCTTCGGGTTTGACAGGTAACCTTGAACTGCGGAACGCCTTGGGGTCCAGACTTCCCTCAGGTCGGTTCCGGCCTCGGCGTTTCGGCTTTGGGGCTTGCTCGGGGGGGCACCAGCTGTTTTGGCGTTCAGCTGGTGTTCCGATTCGGTCAGTGGATCGTCTGAGGGTGCTCAGAGGGCTTCCTGGCCTGGGTGCTGGCCTGAGAGCATGAGAGCTAATCTTTTGGACAATCTGGTGGACAGACCTATTCTTACATGGTTTTTTCTGTCTTGTCCACCATCTTGGCAGCAGCATGACAGTGTCATCCTGTGCTCGGGGTTTTATTTTTGCCATCCGGAGGTACGTATGGCTTCAGGGTGGCTGCTGTGGTCTGGGCTTTGCATGGGTCGTCAACATTAGCATCTGTCTGTGGGTTTGGTTTTGTTTTATGTTCCATGTAATTGGACAGTGCTTCATCACTCCACCCCCACCCACAACACAGAGTCCAACAAGAGGAAGATGAGTGATGAGTGGATATTAACGCAGCAATTAGCCGTTGCAGCGGCACTCACGGACCAGTGTGGGAAACCAACGGCAGCATGACTGCTTGACCCTAGCCTCCCGAGGAGACCAGCCGATTGACCTGACCGGCTGTCTTGTCAGAATAGAGACCAAAGAGGCGTTGTTGCCAGCCGCAAAGCATACTCATTCCGGCATCGTTCAACCTCCAGGACTCCCGTTCCCAACGTACAAGGCTGCTACACACGGCAAACATGTGGATAGTGTTAACCTCTGGGGGAGACCAGAGGGGATGCCCTTCCACCTAAGGACATCTTTGTTGGGAACACTTTTGCTCCTCCCTCCATGAGGAGGGAAGCTCTTTCACTTTTTTCCAGGCAGTTCCTCTCCATCCCTCAGAGAGGACTTGTACCTTTTTTTCAAAGGTATCCCTCTTCTCTCTGAAACACCCAAAGGCTATTTCACCTCAGTGAGAGAAGAGGGGTGTCCTGCACCTGTTCCGGTAAGTTCCTTCATCCCTCTAAAACAGCCAACCACAACTGTTTCATCACAGTGAGGGAGAAAAGGGCTAACTTTTTTTCCAGGCGGTTCCTATGGCAGGACGGGTTTTTGTAGTGAGTCCCTCTTCTCTCTGAAACACCCAAAGGCTGTCTCACCTCAGTGAGAGAAGAGGGGTCCTGTATCTGTTCCAGTGAGTTCCTTCATCCCTCTGAAACAACCAACCACAGACTATTTCATCACAGTGAGGGGGAGAAGCTAACTTTTATCCGGGTACTTCCTATCACAGGACGGGAAGTTAGTGTTCTGTCTAGCAGCAGCTATTTAGACAGAACCAGGCTGAAGGCCCGACAAAGTAAGGGGCTCCTACCTGCCTATCGTTCCTATTCGAAGAAGAGAGAGTGGCAGTCATCAGATGGTCTGCCAGACCAGTCCTTAGCAAATAGAATGGCAACTCTATGCACACCGTAAGGCAGGCCTTCTAAGGCCCCCAGACACACCCTCCCCTGTGGGAGGTAAAGGTCTGCCCACGTCCGAGCACGCGCCCGAAGATGGGGTCCAGTTCACCAGAAGGTGTGCACACAGTTATCCTAATGCCAAAAATTCGTATAGAAAGAGTAGGCTAGGGGGGCACGAAGCTACATGCAGCACATAGCATCGTGGCAGCAAACATGGAGGGGCGCGTCGCCGTCCGATAACGTGTAAGAGCCGAGGCCGAAATTGCATGGGACCGGGCGCGGTACATCTCTTTAATCCGCCCATGCAAAAGCTCACGACCGAGAGATCATAGTGGCTCTCTTGGCATGATCCGGCTTGGCGCCACCCGCTGCGCCCCGTCGACCGCCTTTGCCGGTACGGTCCTCCCTTCGCTCTGAATCGTCCAAGTAAGGACCGATTCACCGCAGGGAGAGAGGAGAGGAGAGTCCTTCTTCTTCAGCTGCTCAATGTCCACTGCTGTTCCACCGTGGAAAATGTCGAACCTAAATGTATATTATACCAAAAAAAGACCCAAAAAAGACAGTATGCGCTTATAATTAAAAATGAGCACCTTGAAACTCTTTCCAATGCATATGTATGATAGATCCTTGCAGTCTGGGAGCAGAGCAGAATGCGCTTTTGTGGTATATAAAAACAAAATTTTGCAGCAACCAGGATTGTAGGAGGGTTCATGACTGGGCTAGCACTACGCAAACTGAGTTGGCAGGTTTACTCATGGCCACCAAATTTCTATTGAATCAAGGTTCAGGGTAATTTTCTGCGATTCACAAGAGTATTTTCCAGGCTCTGGATACTCTAGACAAAGGTGCAGGAAATAATGCAAATGACATCAGGATAAACGTGTATAGTGCAAAGAACGAGATCATAATATACGTTTTGTGTGGATTCCATGGTATGTTGGAATCCTGGGGATGATCATGCTTATCGCCTAGCAAAGTCAGCAAAGTGTGGATATAGATATTGGGGTACCTCTTTCTAGGATTTTACACATCATTAAGCTTCCTTCAAGGAGGAATTGACTGAGTTGATTACGCAAGATTCATTCATCCATGGTTTATATTAAACAAGAACAAGACGGTGTTGATGTGACCGCAAGAATCTTGGATATAGATTCTACTGGCAGATCAGTATAGTTTATAATGTCGAAGAAACTGTGTACACTGTGTAAAGAATATAAGCGAACACTTGTACATTATATC
>NC_051402.1:8076646-8096646 GCF_015228065.2 Penaeus monodon
CACACACAAAAACACAAATACACACACACACCACACAACACACACAAACACACACACTACACACACAACACACACACAACATACACCACACACACACAACAAACAACACACACACACACATACAACACACCAACACCACAACATACACACGCACCACACGCACAAACCACACAAACACAGACACACACACCATACACACAGAGACACACACACAAACACACACACACGTGTGTATGTATATATATATATATATATATATATATATATATATATATATATATATATATATATATATATATATATATATACATATATATTTATGTGTATACATATACAAATACATACATTCATATATATACGCACACACGTAGACACATACATACACATACACAGTTAAACACACACACATACACAAAAAAGAAAAGAAAAAAAAATCAGCGCGTGCTCACATACGCGCGCGGCCGATGCGTGTGTGCATGGCTGCACCCACGCACACGCAAGCGGCGATTAATGTGTGCACGCGCGCTGATTTACATAATTTTAGGTAAATCGAAACTAGATACGATGAAGTTCCTTGGGCAAGAACTTCACCTCGATTGCCTATTTAGCCACTGGGTGGCCAGGACAGCCCAAGTCAGTGCTGGTCCCAAGCCCGGATAAATAGAGAAAATGATTACCTAAAAAGGTAACACCGGCACTCTCCGTGGAAAGCAATCTGAGTTCGAGGGTTCGAGTCACCGACCGGCGCGTTGTTCCCTTGGGCAAGGAACTTCACCTCGATTGCCTACCTAGCCACTGGGTGGCCAAGCCATCTCAAGTCAGTGCCGGGTAAAAAGAAATGGTGATTCGATAAAAACACCGGGCGGAAGGCAACGGCAAACCGCCGCTCTAAATTGCCAAAAAAATCATGGAAATCCATGATCGCCAACGTCCTTGTAAATATATATATATATATATATATATATATATATATATATATATATATATATATATATATATATATATATATATGTAATATATATATATATATGTTGTGTGTGTGTATGTGTAAACATATATGAGTGCATATGAATACATATATATACATACATACATATATATATATATATATATATATATATATATATATATATATATATATACATATATATATATATCATCATCAATAACGGTATGTTCATGTTTGAGCAGCCGTGGACATCTCCACCATCCTTCGCCACTCAACTCGATCTTGCGCTTTTCTTTCCACTTGTACCATCGACAACCCGCAAATATCTTTGATGTTGTCGCTCAGTCTTGTCTTCGAGTTGCCTCTACCATCGGTTCCGATCCCATCCCTGGCCCAAGTCTTCTCAATACTGGTATTTCTCATCACGAGGACAATAAACTGGCAATTTCATTTGTTCAAGAGTCCAACAGCCGGTCTTGGACATGGAGGGCGCAGACTTCGCAGTTGTTGTGCTTCTCTGTCCAGTTCATACGTATACTGATCGAAACACCACCTTTTCAAAACTAGATCTGTTGTCTTGTCATGTGTGCTTCTTCAGCACCTCACACGCAGAACCTAGGAGGCGCATGGAAACGAGAGTGCAATAACCGCACGACCGGAAGGGGCTTCGCCGGGCTCGGATGTTAGGAGACACTGTGGCGGGGTGGGCAGGGGGAAGGCGGCTGTGTGTGAGTGCGCCGGGAGCAGCAAGTAGGAGGTGGCAGCGCCAAGAATGAAGCGAGGGCACATGGTCCACACCATGCAGGATGTGTAACGTGCAGCGGGGGCATTGCCGGGAGCGGGGGAGCTGCAGGATCGAGGGGGGCCGGGGCAAGGAAAACAACCAGCCGGGGGCGGCGGCGAGCTAACTTTAGCGAGGAGCGGTGGAGCGTGGAGACTGCGCAAAGCAGACGAGGCAGGGCGGCCGAGAGGGATAGTGGGGAAGACAAAGAGAAGGAAGGAAAAGCGCCAGACAACGAGAGAGGGGGGAAAAGGAGGGGAAGAGGAGAAAAGGACCAGGGAGCACTAAGGTGGGGAAGAAGACCAGGCGGGAAAAGAGTGGTGCTGAACAGTGCTTGGGGGGCAGACAGTGGATTTGAGGAGGGGAGATGGGGGGGGGAAAAAAGGAATAAGGGGGGAGGACAGGAGGCGGAACAAAGAGCAAAGAGGAAGGAAGAAAGAAAAAAGGGGAGGATGGGGGAGGGATCCGGGGGGAGCGAGGAGAAGGAGGAAAGAGGGGGGGAGGAAAGGTGACAAGGAAAAAGCTGTGGTCATTCAAGTTGAGTGGCGTTGGCGGACGACACTTCATTCTTTCACATATTTCAACATAATTGGGGAGTTGCGGGACTGATTAAGGCGGTACTAGGAGTGTGGCGTGAGGGCGGAACGGGGGGGTGGGAGGGGAGCAAGACTGAGTGAAAAAAGCGGCATGACAGCGGCTGGCAGGGAAAAGTGGGGGACAAAGGGAAAGAGATGCAACCAAGGAGAAGGGACGGGAGGAGGAAGGAGGGAGTAACACATCCAGGCTCTGGGGGAGGAAAGAGGGAAGGGGAAGGAGTCGGCCACAGGGGTGGGGAATCTTCGCGGGCACTAAGGACAATGAGTGTGGTGGAGAGCTGTAGTTTGGGGTAGAGGTGTTGGAAAGAGGGAGCACGAGCTGGGCGTCGGTCAGCAGCACAGAAATCGTGTGGCCATCTGCATGGGGATAGGGCCAGTGAGTAGGTAAGGGCGGGGGGGGGCGTACTCCGTGGTAGAGGTTGCGTTAGGGGTGTTAGTGAGGAACAGGTTGGGAATTCTCTAGCAGGGTCATTTAAGAGTGGCCTTAGCTTGCAGAAGTCGTGAGGTGGGGGTGTGTGGGTTAGGAAAGACGGTGCAACGGAGTAGGGAGACCCTTTGATGTTAGGGAGACATGGTCGGGGTGCAATTTCACGGAGGGGGTGGTCAGGAGAGCCAGGGAATGGGAGGGGACGGGGGGGAAAGAGGGTGCTTAAGCACGCTCAGCAGAGGTCTGTTGCCGGCGGCCCCAACTCATGTGTGTTTGATCAGCTTCTGCACTGGAGTGATACTGCAATGGTTAGAGCACTGTAGTCCCTGTATTGTTAGCTGGAAGTTTTTGAGCGAGCGGAGGGGTGGGTTGGACCGCATCGCGTTGGGAGTCGATTGGAAAGGCGTAGGAGGGGGGGGCACGGGGGGCGGCGGCACCCAGGCTGGGGGTGCAGTGTTGAGGCCACTTTGAATCAAGGTGGTCAGCACCTGGATCAGTTGGTTCATGTGCTGGTGGTTGGTAAAACCACAGGTCAATGATTGGGGGGGTGACAGGTGGGCGAGGACTAGAGGAGTGGTACTAGGGGGTGTTAAGAAAGCGTCACCTCTGGCAGGGTCGCGCAAGGCCAATGCGACAGGGCATTTTCAAAGGGGGGCACGCGGTGGCGGGGGGGAGCCCAGGGGAGGGGGAGAGAGGGTGAGGGGGTCTAGTGTCTTGAGAGTAGTAGAACTGTTCATTTCTTCATCACTACAGTGGGTTGGCAGAGCGTTGAAGCTAAGGGAGGAGGGGGGCGGGCGGACGGGGAAGCGAGCAGGTATGGGGCACGGGAGCCAGTAGGCGGGCGGGGGGGGGAGCGGCCTCCGGGCGAGACTGTCCGGGCGGCGCGGGGGGGCGGAGGGGGAACGGCCAGGCTGGTGCAAGGGGCGCACGGAGGCAGGAGGGGGAGCTCTATCCATTGCGGGACAGACAGAGAGTCCCAGGCTCTGGGCATTTGCCGGACGGCCGGGGGTGCGTGGGGGGGGGCGGTAAGGAGGAGGCGGGGGCGGGGGCGGCGGGGGCGGGCGAGCGGGAGAGGGCGCAGGGGCCCACGGGAACGAGCCCCCGGGACCACCGACGCGAAGGGGTAAGGAGCAGGCGGACAGGAACCGGGGGAGGGGGCAAAGAAAGTTGGTGGAATCCCCAGGGCCGGCGCAACGCGCAGGCGCCAACAAACTAGGAGGAACTGCGCCGCCCGTAACAGGGCACGGGAAGCGCCAGAAGGGGGGGGGTGAAACCGAATCGAACCGAAGGTAGGTGCAGCAAGATCCACGGCCCGCGGCGGAAGGGGCACAAACCCGCAGAGGAGCCGATCGGGCACTATCCTTGGGCAAGAACCCCAGTGCAGTATAGCTTTGGCGTACCCAGACAATATATATATACATATAGGATATATTATACTATAGATATCGTATGATATAGAGATAGTATCTATCATCGGGTCGCGAGGCTCATTCTAGCGCCGTGGACCTCGCCCAGCTTCGCCACGAACGCGAAGCGGAGGCGTGCGGGCCACTTGAAACATCGAACAGCCCGCGGATCTTGATACGGCGCACAGCGGGCGGCGTGGCACGTCTTCCCCCTGGTTTCCCTTGAACAGGATAAACCTATTAGCTCCTATCCCGGTTCGGTGAAACTTCATCGGCCGCAGGGCAGTGGCTATCTGGTGAAAACCCTTCAGTTCGACTGGATTACTGGCGTTCACCAAATAATTTCTGGCGTATTACGTGTAACTGTTTTAAGCGCAAGAGGTTCCTCCTGGGGAGGTGGACTGCGAGGGAAGAGCCTGGGGTTCCACGCACTTTTATTTTCTCCTGAAACTCTCACACCATTTAAGACATTATATATATTATCCACACAGACTAGAAGCTGTGTGTGTGTTGTGTGTGTATAATATAGGTGTTACTATATATATCTATAATATATAATATTTAGTTATATAGATAGATATAGGTGGGGTGGGTGTGGTGGGGGTTAGTGGGTCTGTGTGTGTGTGTGTTATGGGGTCCATACATAGTGTATATTTTCACACACATATTAGGGTATATTGTACTATATGTGTCTATTTTAATATTATATTAATCTCTTAGAGATATATACATATCTTCTTCTTCGTCTGTCAGGACGGAGCCCAGGGGTAGGGGGGTGCCTGGCGGATTTGGGTCTGGCGCTATCCTTTAGGCCGGAGGCCCGGCCGACGCCAACCCTGCGCCATCCACTCCACACCCCCGGAACCAGCACCGGTCATCCCAAAACCCACCAGTGTCTGTAAGCATCGGTAGGTAAGGCAGAAGGAGAAGCCGGAAGTGAGCGAAAGCGACGGCGTGTGGCGAATAAACGACAAAAAGGATAAGGCGGGCGGGGAGAAGCAAAATGGATATAGTATAGAGTGATGGAGAGAGATATATATATATAAGATATAATAGAAAGATGATAGCCATAGAAGTTAATATATAGTGGTGAAGATGAGGGGTGGGGGGTGGGGGAAACAAACAGAGGGTGTTTGTGAGGATGTGCAGGGGAGTGAGGAACAATTTAGGGAGATGTGAACGGGTGTTTAAGGGGAGAGAGCGATGGAGGGAAAGAATTTAAAGAAAACAAAAAGTAAAAATGACCGAGGAGAAAATAACCAAATCCAATGGACCCCTCATCTGTGTGTGTGGTGAGGGATGCGATGGATATGTAGAGATTCTATATATGATAGTTTTATATATATATATCGATATTATATATATATATTGACTAATATATAGAGATTATATATTTAGTGAGTGATTTTGTTGGGGCAAGGCCCGACCTACAAGACGGGCGAGCATGGATTGCCATATTCTGGCATGTAGAGCGGTTGGCCTGCCGACCGCCCGGGTTGGTATCGAGGTCCCAGCGTCTATTTACGCGTCGATCTAACACGCACTGCTTGGCTCTGTAATACACCTGCTAGTACAGAGAGGAGGACGGGGCCCAGACACGCGCGCACACGATGACTTCGAACCCTCGCTCAATTCCTGCGGCATCGGTTGCTTGAGAGGAGCTCTAACGCACTCGCCACCGCGGGCCCATATTATATATTATAATGTATAATTATATATTATATTATATATATATTATATATATAAGAATAAATTTTTTCTTCTCTTCGGTTTTCCGGGGGACGGTAGGTTCAGGATGTGAGCCGCGCGTGTCAGCAAGCGGAAGTGGAGGGGAAGGGGGGAGCGCGGGGATAGGTACTTTAGCCCCAGTTTCCTTGCCACGAGAGTGCCGGTGTACCTTTTAGTAATCTTCTCCTCAATTTTCCGGCGGGGACCAGCAGCTGACGTGGCTGGTCTGCCCCCAGGTGGCTAAGAGCAACGAGTGAAGGTTCTTGGTGATCTCATCTATCTAGTTCGTGTACCCCTAAATTAGGTAAATATGAATGCACACCCATCGTCGCCTTGAGTGGCGTGGGTGCTCTGCCACGAATTGATACCATCGCCGCGCGCGTATGCGCACCGTGCGATGTACATAATTTTAGGAAATCGAACCTAATACGATGAATTCATTGGGCAGACGTCACGGCAGGCTATTTAGCCACTGGCGGGCAGGACAGGCCATCCTGCTGGTCCCAACCCATAAGAAGAGAATAAGGACCGAAGAGACACCTGGAACTCTCTACCGTTTACTGGAGTCTGGTCACCCTACCAACCATCTCTTCGTCGTTGTAAATATATATATATATATATATATCGCATAGGGGTCAGAGATATATAAAATATATAGGTATTAATATATTTATAGATGGGGGGGGGGGGGGGGGGGGGGGGGGGGGGGCGGGGCGGGGACGGAGTGACAGGGGGACCACGGGAGCACAGCGATACTTAGTGTATGTGCAGGGGGATCTCTGGAGGGAGAGGGGAGCCCCCTGCCGCTCCACGAGAGGGCGTTGACCTTTGGGGTGGGTGGGGTAGGGGGGGGGGGGGGTGGGGGGGGGGGTGGGGGGGGATGGAGCAGTAGAAAATAGATAGAAGATAGGAAAGGGATATAGAGTATATATAGATGTATATTCTATATTCTATATAATTATTACCACAGGGAGGGGAGAACCGATACCCACACAGATATATGAGGGGGATGGATATATAACTGACCGTGGATCCAATGGGACCCGCGCCCCCCGGGCCTCGAGGCATTTCCCACGCCAAGCAGATTAAGGCGGCCGGGTGTGCTCAGCCTATCTCATGCGAGAACGCAATCCCTTGAGAAGTCCACGCAGGTGTCGTAGGGGAAGGTCGCCGCCGTGGCATAAGTGGTAGCGAGCCTGAAGAAGGGAGGGCATAGTCTGCAGTTTGAGAAATGGCTGTTGAACAACAACAAATATATTGTGTATATACAGATATGCTGTCGTGATCAGATTTGTATTACGTGTGCGTACAGGAAAAGTGCGCCTGGAGATTTAGCACTGCAAAAGGCGTGAGGATCAGGTGTCACGAACCACCGCGCAGAGCAACACGTTAACTAAGGAAGCACCTACAACTTAAAAAAAATATAATAATAATTGCTATATCGCGAAGGTGAGGATGCGCACCTGGGCTACCCGCCACACAACAAAACATGAGACCGAGAGAAGGCAGCTGAGTTCGCCAACGCACATGTCCGCCTTTTTGCCCTTTGGCGATTATTCTGAACTTGTAACGACTTCCCGTTCGACCATGGTTATAAAGTGAACTGTGACCCTCTATAAAAGGTCATATTTATTGATCGTGCAATCTTGAGTTCATATTGTACGCTGTCCTCCTCCCACTAAAACACCAGAACTCACACCGTTCATTTCTTTTTTCCGATTTTGCCTTACGTTTCCTAGTTTATGCTCAATAAATAGAGGTGATATGAAAGGAAAAGCATCTAAATTAGATTCGCAGAATGCCCAAACATGTTTTCTCTCATCGTACACAAAGCGATCTTGCAGTAAAATGTAATGTGCAAAGTATTTATATATGTACCCACATGGAAACGCGTAAGCATACACGTTACCTTACATAGTTCCCTTGTTCACACAGACACGCAAAATTACAAGTACAACGCATACTTACACGCCACCCACACTTACACGTACACTTACACTTACACGTGCACGTACACGTACAATGCACGTACTGCACACATACACGCACGCGCACCGTACACGCACGTGTACCCATATACACACACGTATACCCGCACACCACACGTGCTCAAACCACACATACACACACACGCACGCAGGGACGCACGCACGCCACCCGCATGCATACACACCCCACACACACGCGTACTCCCCACCACACACACACACACACCATACACACACACACACACACACACACACACACGTACTCACACACACACGTACTGTACTCACACACACACACACACACACGTACTCATTCACACACACTCGATTATTAGATTCCCTTTTTCGGCAGCCTTGAACTAATTGGACCACAGTGCTACCACAAATGAAGAAAACATTTAGTGACACAGAGTTTTTTTTTATCATTCCTTTATTTACCACCTTGGCTAACTGCACAGACTGGGCAAGCTGTGGTTATATATGATGCATGGTCATAACATTATAACATAACATTTTAATTTTAGGCTATAACATTATTATGAGAAGTACTATATCAGTTAAAGGAAAAGAACAATTACACAGTCCTTTATCTACTCATCTGCCACGCCGGCGTACAGCTTGGAAAGTCAATGATACATTTGAAATGCGGTCATACTACATTCCAAATTTAGGATACAACATAAGTATGTCTTCTAAGACATCAGATGATATGAAATGGTTACATAGTTCTCCATACCTCATGCTAGGTGGTCTGAAAGGCCTGTAACACTTGGAACTCTGAGATATAATGTACAAGTGTTCGCTTATATTCTTTACACAGTGTACACAGTTTCTTCGACATTATAAACTATACTGATCTGCCAGTAGAATCTATATCCAAGATTCTTGCGGTCACATCAACACGTCTTGTTCTTGTTTAATATAAACCATGGATGAATGAATCTTGCGTAATTAACTCAGTCAATTCCTCCTTGAAGAAAGCTTTAATGATGTGTAAAATCCTAGAAAGAGGTACCCCAATATCTATATCCACACTTTGCCTGACTTTGCTAGGCGATAAGCATGATCATCCCCAGGATTTCCACATACCATGGAATCCACACAAAACGTATATTTGATCTCGTTCTTTTGCACTATACACGTTTATCCTGATGTCATTTGCATTATTTCCTGCACCTTTGTCTAGAGTATCAGAGCCTGAAAATACTCTGTGAATCGCAGAAAATTACCCTGCAACCTTGATTCAATAGAAATTTGGTGGCCATGAGTAAACCTGCCACTCAGTTTGCGTAGTGCTAGCCCAGTCATGAACCCTCCTACAATCCTGGTGCTGCCAAAATATTGTTTTTATATACCACAAAAGCGCATTACGGCTCGCGCCCAAATCAAGCTATCTACATATGCATTGGAAAGATGTTTTTCAGTCTCATTTTTCCTATAAGCGCCTACTGTCTTTTTTGGTCTTTTTTTGTACATATACATTTAGTCACATTTTCCACGAACAGCCTGTGGCCATTGCTAGCTGAGAAGAAAGGACTCCTCCTCTCCTTCTCTCCCTGCGGTGAAGTCGTCCTACTTGGACGATTCAGAGCGAAGGGAACCGGACCGGCAAAGGCGGCGACGGGGCGGGCAGCGATGGGCGCCAAGCCGTATCATGCCAAGAGAGCCCACATGATCTCCTGTTCGTGAGGCGTTGGAGCATGGCCGGATCAAGAGTGTCCGGCGCACCGGTCGCGGCAGGTGAGGGCATTTGCCTCGCTCTTACCGTTATCGACGGCGACGCGCAACCCGTCCTGGTTGACTTTCCGGCTACGATGCTCATGTGCTGTGCATGTAGCTCGTGCACCCTCCTACCTACTCTTTCCTATAACGAATTTTTGGGCATTAGAATAACTCTGTCCACCTTCTGGACTGGCCCAAAAGTCGGTGCGCAGGGTGCTCGGACGTGGCAGACCTTTACCTTCCCGCAGAGGGGGTTGTCTGGAGGGGCCTTAAGGCCTGCCTTACGGTTGCTGAGAGTTGACCATTCTTTGTCTAGGACGTGTGTAGACCATCTGATGACTGCCAATCTCTCTTCTTCGAATAAACGATAGGCAGGTAGGAGCCCCCCCTTTTGTCGGCCTTCCTGGTTCTGTCTAATACTGCTGCTAGAATAACATAACTGCCGTCCTGTGATAGGAGTACCCGGATAAAAGTTAGCTTCTCCCCTCACTGTGATGAAATGGTCTTTGATTTGGTTGTGCCAGGGATGAAGGTAACTCTACTGGAACAGATCAGGACCCTCGTCTCTCACTGAGGTGAGACAGCTTTGGGTGTTTCGAGAGCATATGACTCATCTATCTACAAAACCCGTTCCTGCCTAGAGGTCTGCGCGCACTGAAAAAAGTTAGCTTCTCTACCCTCACTGTGTGAACAGTCGGTGGTTGTCTAGTTTCAGAGGGATGAAGGACTTACCGAAAAAAACAGGTGCATGACGCACCCTCTTGCGTCACTCACTGGGGATAGCCCCTTTGGTGTTTTCAGAGAGAATAGGTATACTTTGAAAAAAGGTACAGCCCCCCTTCGAGATGAGAGGAAACTGCCTGAAAAAAGTGAAAGAGCTTTTCCCCTCCTCATGAGGAGGAGCAAGTGTTGCCCAACAAATGATGTCCTTAGGTGGAGGTCATCCCCTCTGTCTCTCCCCCGCAGGAGTAACAACCTATAACTGTTTAGGCCTGTTAGCGCCTTGTACGTGAGACGGGTCCTGGAGTTGAAGGCGATGCAGGAATGAGATGGGGCGTGCGCGGCACACGACTCGTGGTCCCTCTATTCTGACAAGACAGCCTTGTCGGTCAAATTCGCTGGTCTCCCCGGAGGCTAGGCAACATGTCAGCTGCCGTGGTTTCCACACGTCCGTGAGTGCCGCTGCAACGGCAAGTGCTGCGGAATCCCTCATCACTCCATCTTCCTCTTGTTGGAACTCTTGGTGGTGGGGTGAAGTAACGCACCGTCCATTACATGGAACATACAACAAAACAACCCCACAACAGATTCCTATGTTGACGACGCATATCAAGCCGCCGACCACAGCAGCCACCCTAGAAGCCATACTACCTCCGATGGCAAAATAAAACCCCAGCACAGATGACACTGTCATACTCTGCTGCCAGATGGTGACAGACGAACCCATGTAAGAATGGTCCTGTCCACCAGATTGTCCAGATGCTCTCTTGCAGTCTCTGGGCCAGCCCAAGGCCAGGAAGGTCCCTGAGCACCCCTCAGACGATGCCACTGACCGAATCGTGAACACCATCTGAACCAGCCGAACCGCATGGTGCCCCCACGAGCAAGCCCCAAAGCCGAAACGACCGAGCCGAGACCGCTCTGAGGTAGAGTCGATCCCCAGGGTTTCCCGCAGGGTTGGCAGATGGACCTGTCAACCCAGAAGCGTCGACAATGCCTACCAAGGGTCAGGGCATGGAGAGCCACATACTCCGGTTGTCATCCGGGTTTGCGCGAGGATCAGGGTATGATCATCATGCCCAAGATCAGACCCCTTTGTTCCTTCAGAAAACAAAGGAGCTAAAAGGAGGAGGAAAGTGAGCCTCTCGCCACTGATCCCGAGGAAAGAGGTCAGATGCTTCTTCATTCCTCCGTATGATGTGGTGATCGCATCACACCCCCAGGGTCGTGTAGGGCTTTCCCTAAATACCGGGGACAGATGCAATGTTATCCAGATTGTTCGAATCGAAATGGCGGGGTTTTGACAGCAGTGAGCATTGTGTGACTGCACGGCATTTTTTTTCAGCAGAGCGCCTCGATCGTCACTCAAGTTGTCTTGATATCCTTACAGCATTAGATCTCGAATCTTACGAACCTTCTGGTGGTGATTATGTGACTCTCGTAGTGCTTGCAAGCAAGGAATTCCTTAAACCCTCACATCCGTAGTGAGGGAGGTTCAAGATTGGGCTTGCCTGATGTCCAACATCTTACAAGATAACTCTATGTTTGGTGCATGCGCATGTTGTATCAGTAACTGAGGGAAAAATGAAGGCTGCCTCAAACAAACTGCCAGACATTAGAGATGAACCTTTGCAGTTGGGGCTCCAGCACATCCATCCAACCGAAATGGAAGTTGTTTAACCAGACTCAGAATCGGGCACAGACTGACTCATGGCCTGAGGGCTAAATAGCAACTTTTGGTGCGTGTCAAGAGCCATTAACGATCGCACAGGTATGTAAAGATGTCAACATTCTCAGAGACCAAACTTATGTACTTGTCTCCCCCAGTATATCCTCTGAAAATGTATGGGGGAAGATTGTTACATATGGGTTCTTCTTAATTTTCCTAGATATTATTGATAGATTTTAACAGTTTTAACATTTAATATTTCTATTAACAGGCCTTCGCCGCTAGACCTTAGCTGTTGACGTGGCGATTTTTAATATCATCAATCCCTGGTCCCGATGAGGGATAACCAGGTTGGGTGCACATCCCCCCAGAGCCTTGGTGCACTGAACCATTTGTCTCATCCTTCACTGTGACCCCTCCAGTATGGGGCCATTCTGAAGCCCTGATCAAAAGGAATTAAGTTTAAGCTCTTGGCTTGATAGTGACTACCTTTTATGAATAGACAGAGTCAATCAAGGTCATATCACAGCACATGCAACTAAGAATGGAATCCCACATGGTGGTTCTCAGTCCCGCCTCTTGAACACATAAGGTCCTGTATCCTCAACATAACCTCCAGTGTGGTGGGTCATGTCCCCTATGCAGACGATCTTTGCTATCATCTCCACTGGAACCATCTGCATAAACAAGCCCATCGTTGCCTCGTATCAAATGGTGCAGCAGGAACTAAGATCTCCTGCAGTCAAATCCAAGCCATTGCTCTGAGACAGAGTTCAAGGCACAAGTCGTGAAAAATCCAGGAATGGACGCTGGTAGTGGGTTCCAATATTAACCTCTACATTGCGGTAAGGATAGCCGGACCCCTCCTTCCAGAAGGAGTCCAGTACTTGGTGACCGAACAAAATCAAGACTTCTGTCATGCAGAGCATGATGGAAACTCCATAAGTAGCCAGACACAAGTACTAAGATCATTCTATGTACAAGCTGTCCATCCCATTGTAAATTGCATCCCTCGCTGATTGCATTAGAGAAATAGGAGACCATTGGAGCTCAGTCCAACACCGCCAGGGTCATTCTTGGTGCACCAAAGGTGGGAGGCCTCAACCTCCTGGTGGGCAAACCTTCTTCCCCTGGCCTCATACGAATTGATCTAATGGCAGCACAATTCGTACAAGTCATCCAGGCGCCCCAGAACACAACCTATACATAAATAGTCAGACCCAGATACACCATCATACTACGTGTTTGAGAACAACTCTGCTGGCTCACACGCCAGGGTGTTATACACCTCACGCTAAAGAACCACTGTCTTCAGGCAGGGACGCCCCGCACCGGACTTTGCCGAGCTCCGGGCCGTGGGCCAACCTCGATAATTCTCACTCATTGAATGCAACCAAAAGATGAATTTCTGCCGCCGAAAGCAGACCCGGGGTCCTTGCACCATCACTCCTCGGCCACCAGAACTGTCCATCCCTGAAACCCTGTGACCCACACTGCAGCGCCGCTTCGCAGCAAGGGATCCACAAAATCCATATGGTAACAGACAACGCTTCTCGCTACAGGTGGCAGTTGCTACATGGGAGCACTGAGCCACCGTTCCGTGAGGGAAGACAGTTCATTCATACAGACTCTACAGGTCATCGACTGTCTCAAACATCGCTCACCTTCACTGACAATATCCTACCTGTCCCTGACTACCATCCTCCACGGCACTATTGGAGGATTCTTGCACAGTGTGAAATTATCTAATCTGGGTTCCCAGCCACAGGGGGATCGAGCTAATGACTTGCTGACACTACCGAAGTTGACAGGGGTATCCCTATCCCAATATACATCAGAGCCGAAATGTACTTAGGAGGAAGTTGACGGTGATGGCAACCTTCCTTCCTCCTGCAGCTTCACAGAGAAACGAGAATCCTCCCCCCGCCGCTGGTAACGCAGACCCACCGCTATGACCACTTGCACTCTCTGATAAACAACAGAGGTCCGAAGTCATTTCCTGCGAGAATGGCCTAGGTTAACATTGTTCTTGAAGATCATACAAACAATGAACGTGAAGAGAGTGTTGGCTATGCATTGCGGCGAGCCGCGTCCCATTAGGTACTTACCTTAATATTTTGTCACACGCATTTCTGAGACAAAGCTCAGACACAGCCTCGTGCTGGTAAAGAAGTATGCAAGATGCGCACACCACGGCTGCATTCCCCCGCCCGGTAGCACCGATGGCAGAGAACAAATTGAGACAGCCTGAAAACTGACACCGTCCGGCCATAATTGAAGCCCGGCGATGCCAGAACTTCGCAAATCTCATGCTAGCTAGTGAACAGCTGAGCTAAGTGTGACATGTACTTGAACTATGGGATTTAGTATGATATGTGTTTTCATTTCAGAGTTAGACAGCCTCTGATTCGTGGGGTTTCATATTGTCTTTGACGCAGTCTATGAGGGTATATGTTATCCAAGTTATGTCTCATATTCACATCTTTTGTTCGAGGACCAGAGATGATCCTCATAACCGCATTTGTCCTTCCTAACCCTCAATACTTAATTACTTGACAGTATTAGGTGCAATCCATGATATCCTCATGATTCCGTATCTATGACAATTCAGTCCGTTGCTTATATATACAGCTCTTTGACCTGACGCCGTACAAGACGGCGTGTAATCGCGCTCCCTGCACCAAGGCCGCTGTTGATGCATCTGTTTTTTCTGCTCCTGAATTTTTAGATTTCACTTGAAAGGCTTGGACAGTGCGGGAGCGTGTTTTTTTCAGTGAATTCCATGGTGTCGGTGTACTTTCTAAGAAACTGAGCTTTACTTGCGATATATCGGCCACCACCTACTGCCTCGCCCCCTTCCCTCTTTCTCTGGATTTGTGTTCCGCTGATTTTAAGTATGGTGCTTCTTCGGTACAACAGAAAAACATTATATTCTCTTAAAAACAATTGTGGTTACCCAAACAAGTGAAGTGATACACATATTAAAGAATTTAGACATTTTTCATGCCCAGGGCAGCAAAGGAGGCCGTCACACTCAACGGCGCATTCCCATACTCCGGGCTAAGAACAAACAAAAGAAGGCCCAACCAGCTAAACCCTACCGACATTTTGAAGTTCCCCGACTCTGGTACAGTTTCCCAAAGTTCCTCCTGTCTAATGTCACATCCCTCAACAACAAAATAGACGAGCTGCACACTATCATCACTTCTGAATCACTGGGAATTGTAGCCATCACAGAGGCGTGGCAAATCCAGGCTGATACCATTCATATACCTGGCTACAGCATCTTCCATCGCCTCCGCACAAACGAACGTGGAGGAGGGGTCATCCTGTTGTCCCAGAATGGCCTCTCGCCCACCCCCTTGGACGTGGAAGTTCCAGTTGACCTGGAAGTGTTGTGGGTGCGGGTCAACCCTCCTCACCACCCTCGCCTCGCCGCGTCCCTCATCTGTTGTGTGATTTACCACCCCCCACGAGCCCCCACCAAACAACTGCTACTCAGCCACCTGACCCACACCACTGACCTGCGCGTGCGATACCCGTCATGCAAGATGATAATATGTGGTGATTTTAATGAAATAGACACCTTCGACTTGCAAAATGAGCTCCATCTGTCACAAGTAGTAAACTTTCCCACTTATGAACACAGAACCCTGGATTTGATCCTTACTGATTTACATGACTGGTACCAGCCTCCTCTACCATATTCTCCTGTCGGCCGCAGCAGACACGTATCAGTGTTATGGCGCCTTCGCCCACTGTCTCTCAGCCAAAGCAGATCAAGACCAGGAAATACAGGCCACTCACACAGTCCTCAATCATACAGTTTGGGCAGTGGATCACCCAACACCCGTGGACTGACGTTCTTACCACTGTTGATGTGGAGGACAAGTGGCACTACTATCTTTCGACCGTCACTACGGCTTTTCACCACTTCTTTCCGGAAAAGTCACTCAGTACACACCCATCGGACCTGCCTTGGATCATGGGCCGCATCAAACGCCTCATTCAACAGAGAAATCAAGCCTTCCACTCGCACAACATCACCGCCTACAAATCACAACACAGTCATCAGGGAAATAAAAACAGCCAAGAAAACCTTCTACCACAACAAACTACAACACCACACCCCAAGCCCCGCCTCAGTCGGCGAACTACGACCCATCACCATTACTCCGTTGCCCAGCCTGCTGTGTGAAAGCTTTGTCGCCGACTGGGCTTACCAGAACCTCGCGCCCAGCGTTGACACTCGGCAGTTCGGCAACATGCGCTCCTCTTCCACCACACACTGCCTCGTCAGCTTCCTCGACTTCGTCCACTCCCACCTCGACAAGCGCAAATCCTCCATCACCAGCATCTTCATATACTTCAAGAAAGCTTTCGACCTGGTGGACCACACTACGGTCATCTCAAAAGCAGCAGCTTCCACGGGCATAAGGGAGTGCCTCATCCCCTGGCTGGCAGACTTTCTCTCCAACAGGCAACAGGCCGTGCCTTCTGCCACTCACGTGCGGAGTCCCCCAGGGGACTAGAATGGGCCCCCTATGCTTCCTAGTCATGATTAATGATGCTCTCCTCGATACCGAGCATCGTTGGAAATACGTGAATGACTCGACCATCGCCGCCGCCATTGATAATTCCTGCCCTGACCACTCCGCCATCCAGCACACCCTCGACAACCTCCTCTCCTGGACCACCGCAAATCACGTCACCATCAATCGCCAGAGGTCAGTTGTGATGCAGTTCGACTTCTCCACCACCCGCCCCTCGCCAACCCTCACGCCAATCCTCACGCTGGACAACCATCGCTCGACGTAGTCCGTTCCACCAAGCTGCTCGGCGTCACCATCGACGATAAGCTCTCCTGGACGCAGCACGTCAGAGACATCGTGAGGTCTGCCTCGTACAGGCTTCACATGCTGCGTCGCCTCAAGTCCCTTGGCGTTCCACTCCCGGAGCTTCAGAATATCTACAGGCTATTCATCCTGCCTAAATTGACCTACGCCTCCCCCGCCTGGTCCCCCTCCCTCACCGCCACCCAGCTGCTACAACTTGAGAGGGTGCAGAAAAGGGCAGCCAAGATAATTCTCGGCCCTGTCTACACCTGATATGACCGCGCCCTGGCTGCCCTAGGCCTCACCTCCCTC
Source organism: Penaeus monodon (assembly GCF_015228065.2). Lineage (NCBI taxonomy): Eukaryota > Metazoa > Arthropoda > Malacostraca > Decapoda > Penaeidae > Penaeus > Penaeus monodon. Next base: position 8,093,780 of record NC_051402.1, read on the forward strand.
GCCACTCACTACTTAACCTCACTGCAGCAGTTTGGTCTAAAATTGCTGTGCCATCCACGATACCGTGACCTGCTGCCCCCCGACGCGCCGCCGCCTCGCCGGGCCCTACGCGCCGCCAACAAACTGGTGCCCATCAGGGCCCGCACTGACCGCTACCACCGGAGCACAGTACCCACTCTAGTCCGACTCATCAACGAACACTAGTCCATATTTACTTGTCCAGTCCTAGCTCACCTGATTTTGTACTTGGCTTTTGTTTATCGTTATTTGTTGTTATTGATTGTTAGTTTACTTTGTTTATGTGTTGTTTATATGTTTATGTATATATAGTTTGTCTCTCTATCTGTATTTCTATGTATATTTTCAGCCTCTGGCTGCATGAAAATCAATAAACCGATTATTATTATTATTATTATTATTACGTGTGAAATTTGGCGAAGGAGCCCGTAGAGTTCGGATAACGTAATTCTACCAGAGACTAACATTTATAACTGAACTAAACGCGACACATACACGCACACAAATATATGTGTATATATATATATATATAATATATATATATATATATATATATATATATATATATATATATATATATATATATATATATATATATATGTATATGTATATATATTTGTGTGTGTGTGTGTGTGTGTAAATGTGTATAATATACATTTATATATGTATATTATATATATACACATCATATATATACACATCTCTCTCTCTCTGTCTCTCTCTCTATCTCTCTCTCTATATATATATGCACATTTATATACATTATATATGAACATATAAATATATACATATTATATATATATATATATATATATATATATTAATATATATATATATATATATATATATATATATATATATATATATATATATATATATATATACATTCATATATATTTATATAAATATATTTATTTATCCACATACACACACACATATATATATATATGTATATGCATATATATACATAACTGTCTATTATCAGGTTCTGGCAGATATCTTTTATGTGTGTGTGTGTATGTAAATGTGTATATATATACACTTATATATGTATATTTATATATATACTCATCTATATATATATATACATCTCTCTCTCTGTCTCTCTCTCTCTATATATATGCATATTTCTATACATTATATATAAATATACAAATATATACATATATATGTATATATAAACATGTATATATATTATGTATACACATTATATATATGTATATATATATATATATATATATATATATATATATATATATATATATATATATATATATATACATTCATATATATTTATATACATATATTTATATATGCACATACACACACACATATATATGTATATGCATATATACATATATGTTTATTATCAGGTTCTGGCAGATATCTTTTATGGCTGGATGCCCTTCCTGACGCCAACCCTCTCCATTTACTTGGGCTTGGGACCGGCACTGACTTGGGCTGGCTTGCCCACCCAGTGGCTAGGTAGGCAATCGAGGTGAAGTTCCTTGCCCAAGGCAAGGAACTTCACCGGCCGGTGACTCGAGCTCTCGAACTCGATTGCCGTCGTGACAGTCTTGAGTCCGATCTTTAACCACTCGACCACCGCGGCCCCTTTTTTATATTGCTCACTCACCTACACGCACACACACACAAATACACATGTGGGTGTGGGTGTGTGTGTTGCATCAAAGTGTAAGTCTTTCCTCAGTCTTCATTTTCTATGATTTCATGCTTATTCCTCCTGGAAAAAGAAAGGCAAGTCAAATTCAGTTTCAAGTCACATTGCTTATGTATAGGAACCATTTCAAAACATTTTCTTTTACACAGTGCCTCTCTCAGAATTATGAAGTTGTTACATACGGAAGAGTTGAAATCTGATATTCACCTTTTTTTCTGATTTATCAGATGTCGCTGCATGACAAATGAGCGGTCTTGTCTTCCAATGATATTTTGCATGTTAATTACCGTGCAACCCTGTCGGAGTGTAATGAAGTTCAACCGTTAGCATAAATTTCTTTATAATGAAATGTATTTGTTCTTTGATATTAGTGTGTTTTGCTTAAAAGGAAAATAATTTGGGTTTATAATTTCAATCATTTGTAAACCTTCCCCCTGCCGCTAAAAACAACCCCTAAACGTGGTGGCATCGATGCCACTCGTTCCGTGGCCATTTTTTACTTCATCGCTGCGCAGACGTTCCCATAGCATTTTCGATGACACCAAATCGACTGCCCATAACTGCCCAAACATGTTCTGTCAGGTTTAAATCTGGTGATGTAGGCAATATAACAATCTCGTGGTGAAGAATTTGACAATCCACCTGACTCATGTATATCCCCATTTGAAGTAATACAAACCCACCAAGGATTATGTAAATCACGGATACAAGAGATGTTCTACTGCATTTCGCTTTACATTATACCCATCTGATAAAAGATTAATTAAATGGCATTGGATATGATCATAAATTGTTTTGTTGTTATTCGTCATCTAAATCATAATGAGAGTAAAATAGTGCATAGCACTTTTTTTTAAATAATAAAGGACAATAAAAATACATAGGCTAAACAACGCATGGTCATCGAAACGCACGCTTCGTATGTCTGCTTTCATCTCGGCCTTCGAATATTTACTAGTATCATCATATGGCAACACTAGCCATGGGAGGGAATAACAAGATGCCCCGACGCAGAAAGAAGCGCTCAGCTTCTCACTGACCACAAGTAAAAGTAACGAAGTTTTTTTTTCTGAATGTACACACACACACACACAAACACACACTCATATATATATATATTGTAACGAGGCCGCCGATGAGCGGGAGAGTGCAAACAAGTCGCGTCTGG
>NC_051402.1:8104146-8110534 GCF_015228065.2 Penaeus monodon
TGATACTAGAAAAATATTCGAAGGCCCGAGAGAAAGCAGACATACGAAGCGTGCGTTTCGATGACCATGCGTTGTTAGCCTATGTTTTTTTATGTCCTTTATTATTTAAAAAAAAGTGCTATGCACTTTTTTACTTCATTATGTTTTAGATGACGAATAACAACAAAACCAATTTATGATCATATCCAATGCCTTTTAATTAATCTTTTATCAGATGGGTAAAATGTAAAGCGAAATGCAGTAGAACATCTTTGTATCCGTGATTTACATAATCCTTGGTGGGTTTGTATTACTTCAAATGGGGATATACATGAGTCAGGTGGATTGTCAAATTTCACCACGAGATTGTATTTTGCCACATCACCAGATTTAAACCTGACAGAACATGTTTGGGCAGTTATGGGCAGTCGATTTGGTGTCATCGAAAAGCATATGGGAAACGTCTGCGCAGCGATGAAGGTAAAAAAATGGCCACGGAACGAGTGGCATCGATGCCCCACGTTAGGGGTGGTTTTCGCGGCAGGGGGAAGGTTTACAAATGATTGAAATTATAAACCCAAAATTTATTTCCTTTTTAAGCAAAACACACTAATATCAAAGAACAAAATACATTTCATTATAAAGAAATTATGCTAAGGGTTTTGAACTTCATTACACTCCGACAGGGTTGACGGTAATTAACATGCAAAATATCATTGGAAGACAAGACCGCTCATTTGGTCATGCAGCGACATTGATAAATCAGAAAAAAAGGTGATATCAGATTTCAACTCTTCCGTATGTAACAACTTCCCTAATTTTGAGAGGGCACTGTGTAAAAGAAAATGTTTTGAAATGGGGTTTCCTATACATAAGCAATGTTTACTGAAACTGAATTTGACTTGCTTTCTTTTCCAGGAGGAATAAGCATGAAATCATAGAAAATGAAGACGAGGAAAAGACTTAATTTGATGCAACACACACACCCACACCAATGTGTTTTTGGTGTGTGTGCGGTAGGTGAGGAGCAATAAAAAAAGGGGCCGGGTGGTCGAGGGGTTTAAAGATCGGACTCAAACTGTCACGAGGGGGCAATCGGTTCGAGAGCCGATCCCCGGGCCGGGAAGGGTCTTCCCTTTGGGGAAAGGGAAAATTCCCCTCGATTCCCTCCCTACCCAAATGGGTGGGCAAGCCAGCCCAAGTAGTCCCGGTCCCCAAGCCAAGAAAATGGAGAGGGTTGGGTCGGGAAAGGGGCACCCCGCCTTTTAAAAGAATCTGCCAAAACGATAATAAACATATATGTAAAAATTTTAAATATATATGGTGTGTGATGGCATATATAAATATATTTTATAAAATATATGAATGTATATATTATAATATATATATATATATTAAAATTATTATAATATAATATAATAAACATATATATAATGGTATACAAAAATATAATAATGTTTATTTTAAAAAATAATATGAAATTATTTGAAATTTTTATATATAATGTATAGAATATGCATATATATAGAGAGAGAGAGACAGAGGAGGATGTATATATATATAGATGAGAATATAAAATAACAATATAAGGATAAATAAAATTTTACATACACACACCCCAAAAAAATATCTGCCAGAACCCGATAATAGACAGTTAGTATATATATGATAACATATTATATATATTTGGGGTGTTGTGGATAAATAAATATATTTTTATAAAATATAGAAGATATAAAATATATATATATTTAAATATATAATATATATAATAATTATATATATATATATATATATATTTTTTTTAATATAATTAAAAATATAAACTATATAATTTTAAAATTTTATATATAATATATATATATATTAATATATTATTATATATATATTATATATATATATATAATATACATTTTTTATATGCATATATATTTTTTATTTATAGTTCATATAAATTATAAAATGTGCATAATAATAGAGAGAGAGATAGAGAGAGAGAAGAGAGAGAGAGATGGTATATATATAGATGGTATATAATAAAAATACATATATAAATGTATAATATACACATTTTCACACACGCACACCCACAAAAAATTATAATATACATACTACATATATATATATATATATATATATAAAATAAATATACATATATATAATATTTTATTTAATATACATACACAAAAATAATAATAATATATATATATATAAATATATTATATATATTTTAAAATATAATTATATATATATATATATACAATATTTTTGTTTGCGTGTAGTGCGCGTTTTTTTCATTATAAATGTTAGTTTTGGGTAGAATTACGTTACCGAACTCTGGGGGTCCTTCGCCAAATTCACACGTAATAATAATAATAAAAATAATAACGGTTTATGATTTTTGCAGCCAGAGGCGAAAATATACATAGAAATACAGATAGAGAGAAAAAACTATATATACATAAACATATAAACAAACATAAAAAAAGAAAAACAATCAATAACAACAAAAAAAACCCGATAAACAAAAGCCAAGTACAAAATAGGTGAGCAGGACTGACAAGTAAAAGGATAGGTTCGTTGATGAGTGGACAGAGTGGGTACTGTGCTCCGGGGGGAGCGGTCAGTGCGGGCCCTGATGGGCACCATTTTTGGCGGCGCGTGGGCCCCCGGCGAGGGGGCGGGCGTGGGGGGCAGCAGGTCAGGGTAGTGGGGCCCAACAATTTTAGACAAACTGCGCAGTGAGGAAAGAGGAGTGGCGGGGGAGGTGAGGCCTAGGGCACCAGGGCGCGGTCTTTCAGGTTGACGGGGCCCGAGAAATCTTGGCTGCCCTTTTCTGCACCCTCTCAAGTTGTAGCAGGGGGGGCGGGGAGGGGGGGGCCCGGCGGGGGAGGCGTAGGTAAATTTTGGGCGGATGAATAGCCTGAGATATTCTGAAGCCCCGGGAGGGGAACCCCAAGGGATTGGGGCGACCGCAGTGAAGCCTGTACGGGCAGCCCTACGAGTTTTGAGTGCTGCGCCAGGGGGGATTACGTCGATGGTGGCCGAGCGCTTGGGGAACGGATAGTCGAGGGATGGTTGCAGCGTGAGGATGGCGAGGGGGGGGGTTTGGGGAAAAGTCGAACCCAACCCAAAACGACCTTGGCGATGATGGTGACGTGATTTGCGGTGGTCCAGGGAGGGGGTTTTGTCGGGGTTTTGTGTGGTGGCGGAGGGTCAGGGCAGGAATTTATAAGGGCGGGGGGGGGAGGGGCGAGTCATTCCCGTTTTCCAACGATGCTCGGTATCGAGGAGAGCATCTTTAATCATGATGGGAAGGCATGGGGGGGCCCATTTAGCCCCCTGGGGGACTCCGCACGTGAGTGGCAGAAGGCACGGCCTGTTGCCTTTTGGGAGAGAAAGTCTGCCAGAGGGGTGGGCACTCCTTTGCCCGGGAAGCTGTGTTTTTGAGATGACCGTAGTTGGTCCACCAGTGAAAGCTTCTTAAAAGATTGAAGATTGGTGAGGAGGATTTGCGTGCGAGGTGGGAGGGGACGAAGCGGGGAAAGCTGACGAGGGGTGTGTGGTGGAAGAGGAGCGCATGTTCCCGAACTGCCGAGTGTCAACGCTGGGCGCGAGGTTCTGGTAACCCAGTCGGCGACAAAGCTTTCACACAGCAGGGGGGGCAAGGAGTAATGGTAAAGGGTCGTGTTCGCCGATGAGGCGGGGTTGGGTGTGGGTGTTGTAGTTTTTTGGGGTAAAAGGGTTTTTCTTGGCTGTTTTTATTCCTGAGACGGGTTTTGTGTTTTGTGGGGTGGGGTTGGCGAGGGAAGGTTGATTTCTTTTTGAATGAGGCGTTGAGCGGCCATGACCCAAGGGGGTCCGATGGGTGTTATGAGTGATTTTTCCGGAAAGAAGTGGTGAAAACGTAGTGACGGTCGAAAGATAGTAGGCCACTTGTCCTCCACATCAACAGTGGTAAAACGTCAGTCCACGGGGTTGGGTGATCCACGCCCAAACTGTATGATTTAGGTGGTTTTAGTGGCCCGTATTCCCGGTCTTTATCTGCTTTGGTGAGAGACATGGGGGAAGGCGCCATAACATGATACGGTCTGTGCGGCCCACAGGAGAAATGGTAGAGGAGGTGGGACCAGTCATTTTAAATAGTAAGGATCAAATCAGGGTCTGGTTTATAGTGGGAAGTTTATATTGTGCAGATGGAGTCATTTGCAAGTCGAAGGTGTCTATTTATTAAAAAACACCAATATTTTCACTTGCTGAGGGTATCGCACGCGCAGGTCAGTGGGGGGGTCAGGTGGTGAGTTGCAGTTTTTTGGTGGGGGCCGTGGGGGGGGGTAAATCACCCCCAAAAAGATGAGGGACGCGGCGAGGCGAGGGTGGGAGGAGGGGGTTTACCCGCAAACCCCCAACACTTCCAGGTCAACTGGAACTTCCACGTCCCAAAGGGGTTGGGGGGAGAGGCCATTCGGGACAAAAGGAGACCCCTCCTCCACGTTTGTTGTGCGGAGGCGATGGAAGAGCTGTAGCCAGGTTATGAAAAGGGATCAGCCTGGGTTTTTCCACGCCTCTGGATGGCTACAATTCCCCGGATTTAGAAGTGATATGTTTGGGGAGTCGTCTATTTTTTTGTTGAGGGATGTGACATTTGACAGGGGGAACTTTGGGAAACTGTACCCGAGTCGGGGAACTTCAAAATTCGGTAGGGTTTTGCTGGTTGGGCCTTTTTTTGTTGTTTTTGCCCGGATTTTGGGAAGCGCCGTGAGTGTGACGGCCTCCTTTTCTGCCCCCGGGGATGAAAAAGTCTAAATTTTTTAATATGTGTATCATTTACGTTGGGTAACCAATTTTTTTTTAAAAGAATAAATGTTTTTTGTTTACCGAGAAGCACCAACTTAAAATCAGGGAACACAAACCAGAGAAAGAGGGAGGGGGGGGAGGAGAGGTGGGGGGGCGAATATCGAAAATAAAGTCAGTTTTTAGAAAGTACACCGACACCAGGAATTCATGAAAAAAAATGCACAGACTTGTACAAGCCTAATAAATCTAAAAATTCCAGGAGAGAAAAAAACAGATGAAGCCAACAGCCGGCCTTGGCTGCCCAGGAGCGCGATTACACGCCGTCTTGTACGGCGTCAGGCAAAAATGTCAATAGCAAGACTTTTGCATAGTCGGGAATCTAGATTTCATGGATTGCACCCAGTAGTTCAAGTAATCAGATTTGAAGGTTTAGGATTTTACAAAATGAGGTTTTGGGATCATTCTTTGGTGCCCTAGAACAAAAAGGATTTTGAATTGAGAAAATAACTTTAAAAAATCCCTCCATAGAAGAGTTTCCCAAAAAACAACTAAAATAGAAAAAGAGGAGCTAACTTTTAAGAAAACATTATTTATATAAAATTTCCCTAGGTTCAAGTAAAGTTAAACACTTAGCCCCAGTTTCCACCTAGCTAGTATGGATTTGCGAAGTTCTGGACGCCCGGGCCTTTCACTTATGGGGCCCCGGGCCTGTGTCAGCTTTTTTTGGCGTCTCATTGTTTTCTCTGACACTCGGGCTTTCCGTGGGGGTGGGGTTGCCCCCTGGGTGAGCATCTTGCATTAATCTCTTTACCCGACGCGGCTGGTTCTGCAGGCTTTGTCTCAGAAATTGCGTGTGAAAACAAATTTTCTAAGTAATGTACAAGTGTGGGGTTTGGGTCGCCGCAATGCAGCAACACCTCTCTTTACGTTCTTTGTTTTTATATCTGCCCCTGAAAAAAGTAAACCCAGGCCCCTTTTTTGCAGAAGACTTGGTACCTCTGTTGTTTATTTCAGAGAGTGCCCAAGGTTCATAGCCGGTGGGTCTGAGACCCCGTGGGGGGGGAGGATCTCGTTTTCCCCTCTGGAAGCTGCAGGGGGGAAGGAGGTTTTTCCCTCACCGTACACTTCCCCCTAAATAATTTTCGGCTTGAGTATTTTCATGGGATTTGGGGGCATACCCTGCAACTTCGGAAATCTGTCAGCAAGCCATTCCCTCTGACCCCATGTGGGGGAACCCCGATTTTGATAATTTTCTACCCCGTGCAAGAACCCCCGGCCAGTGTGAGGGTGGTAGTCAGAAGGGAGATATTGCAGTGAATGAGCGGCTGAAGACAGCGATGACTCCTTTAGGGTCTGTATGAATGACCAGTGCTTCCCCCAGGAGCGTGGCTCAGTGCTCCCCTGATAGAAAAAGCCCTCCCTGTAGCGAGAAGGCGTTGTCTGTTCCCCCCATGGATTTGTGGATCCCTTTTGGGGAAACCGGCGCCTCATGTGGGTCAAGGGTCAAAGGGGTCGGGTTTTTTTAAATGGGTTCTGCCCTGGGCCCCGGAGGAGGTTTTTTTTTTGGTTTCCAATGAAATCTTGGGTTTAGGGGGGCTTTAGGTGGGGGGGG
>NC_051402.1:8110634-8113134 GCF_015228065.2 Penaeus monodon
GCAGAAGAGGACCAAAGAGGCGTGTTGCCAGCCGCAAAGCATACTCATTCACGGCATCGTTCAACCTCCAGGACTCCCGTCTCCCAACGTACAAGGCTGCTACACACGGCAAACATGTGGATAGGTGTTAACCTCTGGGGGGAGACCAGAGGGGATGCCCTTCCACCTACAGGACATCATTGTTGGGAACACTTTTGCTCCTCCCTCCATGAGGAGGGAAGCTCTTTCACTTTTTTCCAGGCAGTTCCTCTCCATCCCTCAGAGAGGACTTGTACCTTTTTTCAAAGGTATACCTCTTCTCTCTGAAACACCCAAAGGCTATCACCTCAGTGAGAGAAGAGGGGTGTCCTGCACCTGTTCCGGTAAGTTCCTTCATCCCTCTGAAACAGCCAACCACAGACTGTTTCATCACAGTGAGGGAGAGAAGCTAACTTTTTTCCAGGCGGTTCCTATGGCAGGACGGGTTTTTGTAGTGAGTCCCTCTTCTCTCTGAAACACCCAAAGGCTGTTTCACCTCAGTGAGAGAAGAGGGGTCCTGTACTGTTCCAGTGAGTTCCTTCATCCCTCTGAAACAACCAATCACAGACTATTTCATCACAGTGAGGGAGAGAAGCTAACTTTTATCCGGGTACTTCCTATCACAGGACGGGAAGTTAGTGTTCTGTCTAGCAGCAGCTATTTAGACAGAACCAGGCTGAAGGCCCGACAAAGTGGGGGGCTCCTACCTGCCTATCGTTCCTATTCGAAGAAGAGAGAGTGGCAGTCATCAGATGGTCTGCCAGACCAGTCCCTAGCAAAGAGAATGGCAACTCTATGCACACCGTAAGGCAGGCCTTCTAAGGCCCCCCAGACACACCCTCCTCTGCGGGAGGTAAAGGTCTGCCCACGTCCGAGCACGCGCCCGAAGTTGGGGTCCAGTTCACCAGAAGGTGTGCACAGAGTTATCCTAATGCCAAAAATTCGTATAGGAAAGAGTAGGCTAGGAGGGCACGAAGCTACATGCAAGCACATAGCATCGTGGCAGCAAACATGGAGGGGCGCGTCGCCGTCCGATAACGTGTAAGAGCCGAGGCCGAAATTGCATGGGACCGGGCGCGGTACATCTCTTTGATCCGCCCATGCAAAAGCCTCACGACCGAGAGATCATAGTGGCTCTCTTGGCATGATCCGGCTTGGCGCCATTCGCTGCGCCCCGTCGACCGCCTTTGCCGGTACGGTCCTCCCTTCGCTCTGAATCGTCCAAGTAAGGACCGATTCACCGCAGGGAGAGAGGAGAGGAGAGTCCTTCTTCTTCAGCTGCTCAATGTCCACTGCTGTTCCACCGTGGAAAATGTCGAACCTAAATGTATATTATACCAAAAAAAGACCCAAAAAAGACAGTATGCGCTTATAATTAAAAATGAGCACCTTGAAACTCTTTCCAATGCATATGTATGATAGATCCTTGCAGTCTGGGAGCAGAGCAGAATGCGCTTTTGTGGTATATAAAAACAATATTTTGCAGCACCAGGATTGTAGGAGGGTTCATGACTGGGCTAGCACTACGCAAACTGAGTTGGCAGGTTTACTCATGGCCACCAAATTTCTATTGAATCAAGGTTCAGGGGTAATTTTCTGCGATTCACAGAGTATTTTCCAGGCTCTGGATACTCTAGACAAAGGTGCAGGAAATAATGCAAATGACATCAGGATAAACGTGTATAGTGCAAAAGAACGAGATCATAATATACGTTTTGTGTGGATTCCATGGTATGTTGGAAATCCTGGGGATGATCATGCTTATCGCCTAGCAAAGTCAGCAAAGTGTGGATATAGATATTGGGGTACCTCTTTCTAGGATTTTACACATCATTAAAGCTTCCTTCAAGGAGGAATTGACTGAGTTGATTACGCAAGATTCATTCATCCATGGTTTATATTAAACAAGAACAAGACGGTGTGATGTGACCGCAAGAATCTTGGATATAGATTCTACTGGCAGATCAGTATAGTTTATAATGTCGAAGAAACTGTGTACACTGTGTAAAGAATATAAGCGAACACTTGTACATTATATCTCAGAGTTCCAAGTGTTACAGCCTTTCAGACCACCTAGCATGAGGTATGGAGAACTATGTAACCATTTCATATCATCTGATGTCTTAGAAGACATACTTATGTTGTATCCTAAATTTGGAATGTAGTATGACCGCATTTCAAATGTATCATTGACTTTCCAAGCTGTACGCCGGCGTGGCAGATGAGTAGATAAAGGACTGTGTAATTGTTCTTTTCCTTTAACTGATATAGTACTTCTCATAATAATGTTATAGCCTAAAATTAAAATGTTATGTTATAATGTTATGACCATGCATCATATATAACCACAGCTTGCCCACGTCTGTGCAGTTAGCCAAGGTGGTAAATAAAGGAATGATAAAAAAAAACTCTGTGTCACTAAATGTTTTCTTTCATTTGTGGTAGCACTGTGGTCCAATTAGTTCAAGGCTGCCGAAAAAGG
>NC_051402.1:8118134-8120634 GCF_015228065.2 Penaeus monodon
TTGCTATGTTTCTCATGAAAAAAACTGCAAATGCACTAATTGGATACAGCCCAATAAATGATCGCATTTTAAAAGTCAGAATACAAGCAAAACCTCATAACATTAGTATTATACAACGCTATGCACCAACCAACATTGCAAGTGATGAAGAAATGGAAAATGTTTATAATACTCTCCAAGAAACTTTAGACACAATCCCTAACAGAGATGTAAAAATAATCATGGGAGACCTCAACGCCAAAGTAGGCAAAAATTATCTGAAAAATGACACCTGTAGAAAATTTGGCCTTGGAGATATAAATGAAAGAGGTGAAGATTTTATTGAATTCTGTAGTACAAATAATCTAGTTATAGCCAATACATTGTTCCAACACCACCCAAGACACTTGTACATGTGGTTTTCACCAGACAAAAGAACATGCAACCAAACTGACTACATTGTGCTGAACCAAAAACGGAAAAGTTGCATAAAAAATGCCAAAACAAGACCTGGTGCCGACTGCAACAGTGACCACCAACTACTATCGACTTTCAAATAAGACTCAAAAAGATGGAGCGTCCAACACCACCTCTAAAGCTCGACTACAAAACTCTTGATAACAATTACAGAATTACAGTGTCAAACAAATTGAAGTACTCAATCAATGTGAAGATGATAAAACACCAAATGAGTTGTGGGAAGAAGGAAAAGAACTCTTGCTGAGCGCTGCTTAAGAAACTATTGCCAAAAAGAAAAGACAAATTCCCCCTGGATATCTGAAAAAACACTAAGTGAAATTGAAACAAGAAAATGCCTAAAATCAAAGGGTATCAATAATCCAGTTGAAAAAGTAATTTACAAAAAACAAAATACAAAAATTCAAAGATTATTGCGACAAGATAAGGAAAAATATTTAAATGAACATTGCTAGAGAATTCAAAACTGTTCTATCAATAACACAACTAAAGAACTCTACCAAGGAGTACGAAACATCACACGAAAATTTAAACCTACAATGGACACTATCAAAACTGAAGATGGACTTTTTTTATGTGATGGAAAAGAAGTCAAAGATAGATGGAATCAATATTGTTCCAACCTATACAAAAAAAATAAAGATCTAACAACAACATCAATTAGACTCAATGACAGCGAAGATGAACCACCACCACTGCTGGACGAAGTTATAAAAGCCATAAAAGAGTTAAAGAATAACAAGAGCCCGGGAATGGTTGAAATAACAGCGGAACTAATCAAGAATAATGGCGAAAGTGTGGAATACTTCTTCTACAAGCTTTGTACAAAAATTTGGAATGAAAGAAGATGGCCAGAAGACTGGGTAAAATCAGTCTTTGCTCCCATACCTAAAAAAGGTGACGCACTCCAATGCAACAATAACAGGACAATTGCATTAATAAGTCACAGCAGCAAAATTTTGTTGAAAATTATTGCTGAAAGAATGAAGTTGAAGTTAAGAAAAGAAATTGCAGATGAACAAAGAGGTTTTTACCCTGGAAAAGGTACCAGAAACCAGATTCTAAATCTGAAATTGATCATAGAGAAAAACAGAGAACATCAAAAAGACCTATACCTGTGTTTCATTGATTACTTGAAAGCTTTTGATACTGTTGTTCACGATATCCTCTGGAATAACATAAACGATAGTAAGTTTCCAAAACACATCATCCAACTAATAAAAGCCATGTATGACCAACAACAAGCAACTGTAAGAACCACTTATGGGTTAACAGAATGGTTCGGAGTCAAACAAGGAGTGCGACAGGGTTACATTCTGTCTCCACCCCTCTTTAACATATATTCTGAAACAATTATGAGAGGTGCTCTGGAGAATTTTGAAGGAACTGTAGATGTTGGAGGATACAAAATATCAAATCTAAGGTACGCCAATGATATAGTTTTGATTGCCAGCAGTATCACTGAACTACAACAGCTACTAGATAAAGTTAGAGAAGCAAGCAAAAAGGCTGGCTTGTTTCTTAATGCCAAGAAAACTAAGATCATGAAGATTCAAAGATAACCGGCAATGAACAATGATGAACATGTTACAATCAATGGAATGGTTGTGGAAAATGTGAAAGAGTTCACTTATCTTGGAGCTGTTATAACTAATACATATGATGATTCACCGGAGATAAAAAGAAGAATTACCATTGCCAAAAACGCCACAGTTGCTCTCAATAACATCCGGAAAGACCGAAGCATTACCTTACGGTCAAAGCTGAGGTTATTGAACTCATTAGTTTTCCCAATTGCATCATATGGTTCTGAGTGTTGGGTGCTGAAGAAGATAGACAAGAAAAAGATTAATAGTTTTGAAATGTGGTGTTATAGATCAGTACTACGTATTAACTGGACAGAGAAGAAAACAAATGATGAAGTGCTGAGAAAAATAAATTGTAAAGACCGGCTGTTGGACATCTTGAACAAAAGGAAATTAAAGTTTATTGGTCATGTGATGAGAAATAAAAGTATTGAGAAGAACTTGCTGACAGGGATGGT
>NC_051402.1:8130634-8136760 GCF_015228065.2 Penaeus monodon
TCACTACCAGAATGCACTTTAATACATTTAGTGCTCTTTGACATTTATTCTTTACTGACGCATGTGGTCTTTCCCAATTTAGTCTACTATCAAAATTTGACCTAAAAATTCTAGCCAGAATTTTGAATAGGTATTGGGTGGGTGTCCTAGAGTTAGCCTGGTTCCGGCTTTCTCCTTAAACGTGAAAAAATTACCACCAATACTCTTTTCGAATGGAAAAGACTTAAAAGAAAACCGCACCACTGGAGGCCCAGTTATTAATCATATCCAGTGCCAATTGGCATACGAATTTGCTGGATTCTGCATTATTGCTGGAATGCATAATTCACAATCATCCAGCGTACAGTGAGTATTTAAGATTCCGAGGAGGAGCTGGTAAGATTCATTGATTCATGCATAGAAATAATGTTGGTGACAAACACTTCCTTTGTGGGAACCCCCGTTTGCCTGGACAAAAATGTCCCGAAAAAGTGACATTGTTCGAAATAATTGAACAAGCAAAAGTTCTGTCAGAAGTTAAATTTTGAATAAAACATAGGCAAGTTTCCACGTAATCCAAAAGCATAAAGTTTTCTGAGTAGGCCATATCGCCATGTCATGTCGTAAGGCTTTTTCTATATCTAAAAAATAACTGAAATCAAAAAATCTTTTGTTGGATGGCCTCTTGAATATGACTGTCCAGCTTTACCTAGCTGATCTAGAGTTTGGTCGTCCCTTGCGGAAGCCGCACTGCTCTGTCAACTAGTAAATTACTGGAATTTAAAAATGCAATAGCATACTGTTAACAATTCGTTCCATGACCTTGCATAGCAACTTGTCACGCAAATTGGGCCGTAGGAGAGGGCAAGTCTGGGATTACCCCCTCCTTTCAATATGGGAATGATGTGGGCGAAAGTGCCATGATTTGGAAAGGTGTGGATTTCCAATATTCATTGTACACTTCTAGCAACTTAATCATGTCATCATGAATTAAGATGCTTCATCAGCCTCATATCGAATCTCATCGGGTCCTGGGGATGGTTCCTCTACAGGCTTTAGGCTCGGACAATCTCATCCATTGTAAGATCTTTATTGTAATCAAATTCTCTCCTGTGGCAAAAGTGAATTGGGTTGGGCAGCTCAAGCCCTCTTCCTTGATGGTCCAGGAAGGTAGGATGGTAGTTATCTGAGCTGCTTGTCTGAGAGAACTGCCTGGCGAGTGGCATTAGCAATGTCTCTAGGTGCATCTAAATGATTACCCTACTTCCATGATGTCTATTGGATTTTGATAGATGTTTTTTTTCTTATTGATTTTATTCAATAGTGGACCAAACATCTGATATTTTGGTGGTTTCTGTTTAATTGTTAAGAGACAAGCTCCGCCAGGAGTCCCTTTTTGCTTGTCTTTAGTATTATTCTACGAGCCATAGCTTCTTGCTTTTTGTAATTGCAAAAGTTCTCATTAGTGATGTTATTTTTGAAAAGCCTGTAAGGCCTTATTGCGTCGGCACAGTGCCCTGCGGCAATCTAATCTGTCTGGTGTCGCACCATGGAACTCTATGCTTAACGCTATCTGTCGAAGTGTTTAGGAATGGATACAATGCTGCTTTCTATAATCGAATTCTGAATATTGTTTACTTTATCATGACAATGGTTTCCTTCTCCAACAAGTTCGGCTGACGCTCGCGGTGGTGTGGAAGGCGGACCCAGTCTTGCTCGTTTTAAACGTTAAATTTAGGCGCTGAAGGCGTTCTCACTGTGTCGCATGAATTTTAAGTCAAAATAGGAGAGTGTCGCTTCCCCAACGAGCTCGTCATGGTGTTGCCACATGCACTTGGCCTGCTATTGCTGAAGAGACCCACTGATAAGTCAATCAAAAAGCTCAAATTACCCGGATTATCGTCCACACCGTGGTCGGCACTACCATCATTCCTGAAGGACTAAAATCAGACTCATTAAGCAACTTAACTCTACTTGCTCACCTCCTACCATCCACCCGCAGTGAACCCCAGTAACGGAATGATGAAGCATTAAATCAGCTAAATTACTTTATTTTGTGGCAGACGTTCCTGAGGAGCAAAGAAGCTCGATCATAGGCTATCAAGGCATCATGTGGACAATAAGTGAACATACGCCCGATACGTACCATTAATTTTTACTTTTGCATGCGAACAAACTCCAAAGTAGAATCAATAGTCACTTCTGTGTAAAAGGGCGGCTTTTGGTGGATTTAAATGGCGACTCCGCCTCCACCCCCTACCCTCACTATCCTTCCGACATAATGGTAGTTTCCTCAGCGAAACGACCTCGTTAGAGACGATGTGTTGTTAATTGCTTTTTTTTGGAGAAACTATAATAGTGGGAGCATAGGAACTAGGCTAATAATTTTCAGGTCATTTACTTTAGAATCTAAGACTTCGACAGTTCCATTGTATAATTGTCGACGCGAAGATTACGTTTTTATGGGGTTTTTGGAAGTGCCTTGTCCCACCAGTTTTTTTTCTTCTTTTTTTTGGGAGGGGGAACGCCCCTCTCCCTCGCTTCCCGGGGACCTCTCCTCACGGGAATGGTTTGGACGACAAAGCCTCCATCTCCTTGCACTCCTGGTGAGTAGACGGCTGACAGATTGCGATCTGCTTTCTCACTCACGAGAAACCGATCGCGACCAGACGAATCCTCACAGAGTAGCCCGGACGGAAGGTGCGCTCCGGACTGTGATTCAGTATCTCCTCCTTATGATGTTTAGACTGGGTTTGATGGCAGTTCATTTGATCAACCAATTTGGTCATGTGATTACTTTAATATTTAATTCTTTACGGTCTGTTTAAGTTCAGCAATTTCTTTATCTTAGCTGCAAGCTGTTTGACTGACATTACCTCTTGCACTAGGGGTGACGTTTAGTTACTGCTTCAGCATAGGGTACTCAGGTTTGTGTGTCACACTTTCCACTTTCCTCTTAGCTTAGCAAAAGGGAGTATAACTAACTTCTGCTTCCTCATATATGCAATGTCTCAGTCTCCTTCTTCAGATGCTACACTCAAGCGATCCTGACTGATGTGGACCTCCACAATTAGCACAGTTGGAAATCTGGCTAGTACATTGTAAGGGTGTCATGGGCTTCAGCAGCACATTTACGGCATACAAATTTTACTCGAGTCTTTATCAATACATCTTAATGAGGTGTGTCCGAATTTTGTTGGCATGCTATTACAATGCATTGCTTTTTGGATATAAGGCTTACTTGAAACACTTTCATAACCGACTTGATATACTCTGGGATTTGTTTAAAGCAAGTTCACAAAACACAGTCCAGTTTTTCGTTCGCACACTTCCGTCCTTCTTGGTCATCAATGGACGTCCACTACGTCTTGGGTCCTTCGTTCTCTCAAAATTTCACTTTCTTCATCGTCCTCAAATCCCTGTGAAGATTACTCCCTACTGTATGTTTGGGCCCAATAGGGATTTACTTTAACTCGAAGCTCATGATTTGCGTCAGCTTAAGTAAATCCTTAATCTGGGAGTTGTATTGTACTTTAACAAGGAGGCTTCCATCTCTCAATTTTTTTGACAAAATCAAAATCGCCGTCACTTACCATCAAGGACGCTTTTTGATGATAAAGGGGTTCACGTTCAAAAGCGTTGATTTTCATTCACGGCAGGTTTTTTTACATTCGCGAACCTTGCATTCTCGGTGGGGATTTTGAAAAGTGGTCCTTCTCGTTCTGTCGTTAGTGGGGGTTCCGTTGTTCAGGGTCGAGTTGTCCAGGAGTGGTCCTGGAGTCGCCCCTCACCTCCTTGAAGGAGGAGAAGTGGTAGCCGGGGTATCATCCATCCTGGGCCATCGGACCAGGTCCGACCCCTTTTGCTCAAAATCGTCTCCTGAAGGGATTTAAAAACTAAACTCTAACTTTTGGTATCAACCTAACAGCCCTAGCTAAGAGAGAGTAAATCAGTATTTCGTCGGTCCCTCTCCCCACAGTGGAAGCCTGGTTTGCGTTCGTCCAGTACCGACAGAGAGGATCGAGTTAGTGGAGGCCACTCACTTGTACCGCCGACTTGCCTAGTGCGAAGGAACGGTAAGGTCGGTGCCGCCAACCCCCCCAGGGCAATACGGGAGCCCACAAGGGTACTCCGGTAGGCGCAGGGAAGTCACATGCAAGAACGGAAATTTTAGAATGGAGAAAAAAGTGCGCCCAAAGGAGACCCAGACTACTGGGGCTCTCCCTACCCAGGGTCATGCCCGTAGGGCTACCCTGGTTTGTAAGAAGAGGCTGCGTGCTGAGGTGGGGTGCTGACTACTCCTACTGTAGCCTCGTGTCACCTGCAAAAACAAACCTGAAGGTGCTGCAAAGAGCACAATACTGTTCTGTAATTACAAGGATTTTTACTTTAAATTATTTACGTAAACAAAACTGAACTCAGGAACACAATGTCAGCGAGACCAAGAGGCCCGGCTCCGGGGTAACTCTCGTGGCACAAGATTTGTTTTGTTGATCTGCGTTTAGAGAGGGGTCTGAGCCAACAAAAGCTTTAAACCGATCTATGGATAACGGTTATCATATCAATCTATTAAAAAAAAAAAAAAATCCCCCCAAATTAAAGGAAGGGAAATCAGGAATCGTCACTAGAGCCTCCCCCCTTCCCGGCTGAGCAATGGGACCCATCTGTAGTAAAAAAATTCACAAAAAAAATACAGGGAAAAAACAAATCCGAGGGGGTTGGGTTAAGCACTATACATTTTGCAGGCATCTACAAATGTTCCCTGGTACTCTTTCGCGTGCCAAATATAGATGTGACAGAGGCTGAAAATATAAGTGTACCAGGCCAGTAAATGGGCAAAGGATTACGGTAATGATATTTGTTAATCACCTTACTAATTTGCCAGATAAATGAGAGGATAATAAAAACAACTTGTTATGTGAAGAGGTGTTAGTCACTTGGGAATTTGTTAGGATGCCATATAGAGGGAAAAAATGATCATGTTAAAAAAAAGTCGCAACTGTAAATATGAATACTATAATAGGAACAACCGAAGTCTGCAATAAATGATATTTGCTCTGATAGAAAATAAAATATACTATAGTGTCCAATGCAAGAATAACAAATATAATAGACAAAAAACACACACACAAAAACAAACAAACAAACAGATAACTCAACGATACTCTACCATTTATAGAAAGGTTAGGGGAGGGGAATGAGGAATGGCTTCATTTGTTTATCCTTCTTCTTCTTTGTCTTTCGGCTTATCCCTGGATCAGGGGTCGCCACAGCGCCTCACTTTCTTCATCTCTTTCTTTTTTGTGTGTCCTCCTTTGCAGCACCTACTTGGATCATAGCTTCTCTGATGTTGTCCATAAAACGCTCTTTTGGTCTGCCTTTACGTCTCTTTCCTGGTCTGCAACATTCTTCGGTCAATCTAGTTCTCTTCCATTACTCTCTTAACTTCTCCCCAAGCCTTCTTGTAGTTATCATGTCCCTCACTGTATCATTTCTTATTATAATTTTCCTTGTGAGACCCACAGAGAATCTCAACATTCCCATCTCTGCCACCTCCATCTTTGCTACTTGCAAGTTTGTTACTGGTGCTGCCTCCTTGCCATACAATATTACACGTTCTATAGATTTCCCCCTTCACTCCTTTTGGGATGTTCCTGTCACACAAAACTCCTATCACTTTTCTTCACCTATTCCACCCTGCTTGCAATCTCCTTTTAACTTCAACATTGTTAGATCTTTCACACTCTACTGTTGAACCCAAATACTTCTATTCATTCATTTTCTTGATCTCTTTCCCTTGCAACTTAACTCTGCCATCTCCTTCCTTCTCATTTACACAGAGATACTCTGTCTTCCCCCTGCTGGCTTTCATGCCACGCCTCTCCAATTCGTGTCTCCTCATTTCCAATTCTTCTACATCACCTCTACTGTCGCTACCTAACACAATGTCATCTTCAATCGTCTGTGGTAGCTGTGGTACCCACTGCACTTCTCACTGCTGTCATACACTCATTATACATATCTTGTACCACCCTTACATACACCTCCGGTATCGATGAAATCCCCCAGCAGTGCAACGTTCCCTCTTTATACTCACATATGCCCTTCGCCCAAACTTTCCCTTTTCCCCCCCTTTTTTTAAAACCC
>NC_051402.1:8136860-8139360 GCF_015228065.2 Penaeus monodon
CCATGGAACCCGGGTTGCGTTCTCCGTACCACAGGAGGACGAGTTATGGGGAGGACACTCCCTTACCGCCGAATTCCTAGTGCGAAGGACGGTAAGTCGGTGCCCCCCCCCCCGGGCGAATAGGGAGCCCACAAGGGACTCCGGAGGTCGGGGAAGTCACAGAAGAAGGAAATTTTAGAAGGAAAAAAAGTGCGCCCAAAGGACACCCAACTACGGGCCCCCCCCCAGGTCAATCCCCGTAAGGGTCCCCTGGTGAAAAGAAAAGCGCGGGTCTGAGGGGGGTGCGATACCCCTACTGTAGCCTCGTTAACCGAAAAAACAAAGCACTGAAGGGCTGCAAAGCACAATAATTTCGTAATTACAGGATTTTATTTTAAAATTAATTTTACGTTAAAAAAAACTCGGAAAAAAATGCGAGGAGACAAGGGGCCCCCGGGCCCCGGGTAACTCTGTGGCACAAGATTTTGTTTTTTGTTGCTATGCGTTTGAGAGGGGTCTGAGCTAAAAAAGTTTAAACACGATCAGGGGAAAAGGTTCGAACAATTCTATTAAAAAGAAAAAAAATCCCACCAATTCAAGGAATGGGGAAATCAGGATCGGTCACTAGAGCCTACCCCTTACCGGCTGAGCACATGAGGAGCCATCTGTATGTAACAAAATTCACAAAAAAACTACAGGGAACAGAACAAATCCGAGGCGGTTGGGTTAAGCACTAATACATGTTCTGCTAGGCATCTACAAATGGTTCCTGGTCACTCAAGTTATCGCGTGCCAAAGTAGTAGATGTGACAGAGGCTGAAATATAAGTGTACCAGGCCAGTAAATGGGCAAAGGATTACGGTAATGATATTTGTTAATCACCTTACTAATTTGCCAGATAAATGAGAGGATAATAAAAACAACTTGTTATGTGAAGGGGTTTTTTTAGTCATTTGGGGAATTTTTTTAGGATGCCATATAGAGGGAAAAAATGATCATGTTAAAAAAGTCGCAACTGTAAATATGAATACTATAATAGGAACAACCGAAGTCTGCAATAAATGATATTTGCTCTGATAGAAAATAAAATATACTATAGTGTCCAATGCAAGAATAACAAATATAATAGACAAAAAAAACACACAAAAAAAAACAAACAAAAAGATAACTCAACGATACTCTACCATTTTTTAGAAAGGGGGGGTTTGGGAGGGGAATAGGGAATGGCCATTTTTTTTATCCTTCTTTTCTTGTCTTTTGGGTTTCCCGGTCAGGGGTCGCCAAGCCCCCAACTTTCTTTTCTCTTTCTTTTTTTTGTGTCCCCCTTTTCAGCACTATTTGGGTCATGCTTTTTTGAGTTTTCCATAAAAGCTCTTTTGGTCGCCTTTTTTCGGGCTCTTTCCTGGGCTGCAACATTTTTCGGTCAATTTTCTCTTTCCCTTACTCTCTTTAAATTCTCCCCAAGCCCTTTTTGTATTTCAGTCCTCACGTATCATTTCTTATTTTAATTTCCTTGGAGACCACAGAGAATCTTTAAATTCCCATCTCTGCCACCCATCTTTTCTACTTGCAATTTTTTCTTGGGGCCCCTTGCCATACAATATTTCACGTTCTTAGATTTCCCCCCTTTCCCCCTTTTGGCATGTTCCCCCACACAAAAAACCCCATCCCCTTTTCTTACCTTTTCCCCCGCTTGCAATCTCTTTTAACTCAAACATTGTTAGATTTTCACACTCTATGTTGACCCCAAAAACTTCTTTCATTATTTTCTTGATCTCTTTCCCTTTTAACTTAACTCTGCCATTCCTTCCTTTTCATTTTCACAAGATATCTTCTTCCCCCCGCTGGGTTTTTGCCACGCCCCCCAATTCGGTCTCCCTTTTCCCAATTTTTTACTCCCCTTATGTCGCTACCTAACACAATGTCATCTTCAATCGTCTGTGGTAGCTGTGGTACCCATGCCTTTCCTGCTGTCTACACTCTTTACATATCTTGTACCCCCTTACAACACCTCCGGTATCGATGACTCCCCCATGCAGTGCAACAGTTCCTCTCTTTATACTCTATCATATGCCTTTTCCAGATCTTTGAACACACAATACAGTTCCCTTTTCCCCACTCTGTACTTTTCCATCAACATTCGCAGTGCAAAGATTGCATCTGTAGTACTTCTCCCTGGCATAACAGCAAACTGCAGCAACTCTCTAGCCTTGGTTTTTATTACCCCTTCCCCCCCTTCATGTATGATCATTGTTTTAAAGCCCAGTAGTTATAAAAAAATCCGCGGGTCTCCTTTGTTTTTGTAAAGGGTATCAATGTGCTCTTTCTCCACTCATCTGGGATTCTCTTCCCGTGAGGATTTTTTTTGAATACGGATGTCAAAATATAAAACCCCCCTTTTCTAGGTTTTCCATGCTTCTATAGGGGTTTTTCTGGGCCAAAAATTTGCCCCTCTTTTCCTTTTTTAGTGCAATTTTTTACCCCAGCCTGTTACTCCCGCAACCATTATTTGCCATCACCA
>NC_051402.1:8154360-8164653 GCF_015228065.2 Penaeus monodon
TTTTATTTTTTTCATATTGCAATAGATTTTTTTGTTGAAAAATCCCTGTTTTATTCTTAAAATTTTTTTATTTAGTCTATTAAGTTGTAGTAGGGGCTATTGTGAGGATATGGGCTATGGTTTGGGTGGTATTGCAAGGGGCATGTGGGGGAAATCTTTTTTCAATATAGGGGGTGAAGGGGTAAGTCTTGTGCTGTTACCCTAGGGGGCCAAAAACCACCTCCTCCTCTCTCCCTTCCCGTGGGCTGGTCCCCCAGTTCATTTTTTTTTTTATTTGTGTGTGATTTTGGAGGTGGTCCACTCACTTTGCCAAGATGTATTTTTGCTTTTTTTAAGAGACACAAAAAACCTGAGATCTGTACGGACTATGAAGGTCCAGATCACCAGTGACCCCGGGTAAATTTTTAGCCCCCTCATTGCCCGGATACAGAGTGGCCTGGTACCCTATTAGCTTGAGATTTTTTTGGCACCTGTAGCTACGAAGAATTACCCCCGAAGTTTATTTACGGGGTTTTAAGATTTTAAAGGCTTTAAGGAACTTAATGAATTGAAAAAATTTCTATTCATCGTGGGGCGTCATAGTGCAAAATCAAAGCTTTTTCAATGGCAAAAAGTTCAGCAAGAAAGTTTTATTTATGGGTGGCAGTCTGAACTTTTGTTCACATTCAGCGACCCTACACCCCAAACCCCCACACTTTCGCTTGGGCCGCCCGGTATAATATGGAAAAAAGGGAGATGTTTTAAAAAGGATCTCTCTTAAACTTGGGTACCTCCCCCTGGGCGCAGGCCAGTGATAGAAGCCAAGTTTCCCTGTGGAAAATTGGGGGGTTTCCCATGGGCTATATTTGCAGAACCAGGTACGATGGAGAGAGATTATACCGCTTTTTCCCACGAGGTCGTGGTTTTTGATTATCTAAAAATTTTCTGCCCCATCAACAGCTAAAATCATTTGCGGTGAATACCTTGTAAAATGAATATTAAAATGTTTTTTAAAAATTTAAAAATTATCAATAAAATCACAAAAAAAATAAATAGATTAAAAAACAAAGATAAAATTTTTGCTCTAAGGCATAAAAGATTTCATAAAATTATGCAAATTAGTTTATGAAAATATTAGTCCCCTAAGGAAATTAATAAAACCCCTAGTCACAATCTTTCCCCCCAAAACATTTTTCAGGTTAGGGGGGGACAAGTACAAAGTTTTTTCTGAGAAATTTTTCACATCTTTCCCCTACATGTGCGATGTTAAGGCTTTGGCATCCTTTACAAAGTGTTTTTATTTTAGAATTGGCCATGAGTCAGTCTTGTGTACCCGATTCTAGTTTTGTTAATAAAAACTTTCCACTTTTCGGTTGGGATGGATGTTATTTGCCCAACTGCCAAGGTCATCTCTAATGTCTGGCAGTTTGTTTCTGGAGGTATGCCTCCATTTTCCCTCCATTTATCACGAAGAAAACTTCTGATGCTGGGTTTCGGGTCGGTGTGTGGAGAGGAAAACTAGCATCACAAGGCTGAGGCAGCTGCCTTGGCCTTCTGATCAGCTCGTTCATTCCCACTGATTACCAACAATGCGCTGGCCCCCAAACATAGATTTTATTTTTTTTACGTGTTGACATCAGTGCAAGCCAATCTTGAACCTCCCTCACAAATGGATGTGATGAGTTTAACTCTTATTGCTTTGAAGGCACTACAAAAGTCACAATATATCACAACAGAATGGTTCGTAAGATCTCTATCATCTTAACTGCTGTAAGGATGGCATATTAACTCTGCAGTGAAGATCGAGGCTGCAGAGAAAGACTGCCAGATGAAATCTTCCCCTTCTGCTCACTGCTGAAAAACCCACGCCATTTTCAGATTTCGAACCATCTGTATAAATTGCATCTAAATCCCCGGATTTAGAAATGTGCTGAAGAAATTTCTCTCGGACCTTCTGCTTCGGATCTCTCCCTTTCCCAAATTTCCCGACTAATCCACTCAACTTGATTAGCCCCAAGGGAAATTGGGGAATTCCAACAGCCAGAACCTTAGGAGATTTAATTAAAAATCTTCCAAAAGATTCCTCATTCTCCTACCATAGGATCGGCTACCCTTCAAGGGGGTTGAAAACCAATTGGATGTAGGAGATCCTGGAATCCTTTGTAGTCTCGTGTAGTAAATCGGGTTCATGTATTCTCGGTGTAATAAAAGAGGTGGTTCTCCACTCTCAGCATACAGGGATTCCTCGGGTGTATACCTGAAAGCCCCAGTACCGATTCTGAGAGCTTCATTATGAACCGATTTCTAACACCCGGGAAACAGTGGGAGTTGCAGTTTGAATAAGCTTCACATCCATAATAAAGCTTACTACAATAAGCGCTCGGTAAAGCCGAGAAGCGTTGTGCGGTCTGCACCCCAAGATAGATGTGAAAGAACCCGCAAATACTAAGTGCTTTTGTAGCCTTTACTTTCAACGTTTGATGTGAGGCACCCATGTAAGCCTTGAGTCAAAAATTAGACCCAAGTACTTCACCTCTTGGACAAATTGCAGTGGGTTTGCTCCTAAATAGAGGGAGGATGGAATTTTTCCTCGTTTGGGAAATGATAGCCATGGTCTTGCTTGGGGAAAATTTAAACCCCATGATATGTTGCCCCACTGTACAACCTGATTTATTGAGCCTGCATTTTCCCCTTGCACATCCTGTAAGCTTCCTCCTGAGCAGTACAGTGTAAAGTCACCCACATACAGATTACATGAGACAGAACTTGGAACAACCTTTACAATGTCATTTATAGCAATGGCAAACAGGGTCAAACTTAAGACACTCCCTTGGGGGACCCCTTCCAGCTGATCTTCCAGTTAGAGAAACTGTTTTCCCACCCAACTTAAATTTCCTGTTAGAAAGGGAAAGTTTTTGTATGAAGGTAGGTAATGCTCCTCTTAACCCAATGTCATACAACTTTTTGAGTATGCCATGCTTCCAATGTATCATAAGCCTTTTCAAGGTCAAAGAACTGCAAACATGTACGTCGCTGTGGAAGGAATTCTGTATAGCAGTTTTCCATCCTTACAAGTGCTTCTGTGGGCCCAAATTTTAAAAACCCTGATATGGAGTCACACATTTTCCTTTTCTAGCACCATGTCAACCTGAAGTTTACCTTTTTCTCCATCAGCTTGCAGATGCAACGGTGAGGGAAATTGGTCTGTAATTTCCTGGTGTGGAAGCATCCTTGCCAGGATTTAGGGACAGGA
This sequence comes from Penaeus monodon, assembly GCF_015228065.2. Lineage (NCBI taxonomy): Eukaryota > Metazoa > Arthropoda > Malacostraca > Decapoda > Penaeidae > Penaeus > Penaeus monodon. The sequence goes on from NC_051402.1 coordinate 8,157,593, forward strand.
ATGATTAAATACTCTTTCCATGTGGATGGCACTGTACCCTCCCTATTTTCCTATTGAATAGGTCCAACAAGAACTTTGGGAACTCTCTGGAAGTGAGATATCATTTGGTATGGAAATATCGTCACTTCCTGGGCAGTCTTACGCAGAGCTGCAAAGCAGAGTCCATCTCCTTGCCAAAAATGGCAAGTTGTATGGAAGTTCTGCTTGCAGTCCCTACTGAAGAACGCACTGGGTTTTGTTCCTGTTCACCCGAAGAGTGGAGAATCGGGCAGTGTTAAGATGCTCCAGAGGAGATCTCTGCCATGGATTTAGCTAGCTCATTAGAAACATCTTTTTTTATCTGTGATGATTATGCCTCAATCTTCAAAGCAGGTGGTGCCCAGTGATGTGGCCCCTTTCCAGCGATCTTACGCACCTTGTCCCATACCATGCTAAGGGGGTTCCCAGAAATCAAGAACATACTGTCTCCATGACGTCCGTCTGGCCTCCTTTAGCACTCGCCGGGCCTTGGCTGGGTCTTTTGTAATGGATCAAGGTTACATCACTGGGGCGTCGTTTCAACTGCCTTAATGCAGCTTTTTCTTGTCTGACAGCTTGTTGGCATTCATCAGACCACCATGGTACGGAGGTCGACGGTAAGCCCCACTTTTTGGGAATGGATGCTTCTGCTCCCAAGGTGAATTCGTGATGTGAAGTGTTTAAAACAGCATCTTGAACAAAACGGGAAAATCTTTCACAGATCCTTTGCAATACTGCATTTGATCTAAAAAGATTCCAGTCCCAGTTCCAGTCGCCATCTCTGCACTCCTTTTGGTGGATACCCTTCACCTCCTCCAAAAGTATTGGAAAAGGGCGCTTCCATGTAAGTCCCTTCCATAACCTGCCAAGTGAAATTCATCTGTGAATCAGGTGAGACATTGACAGGTCTTATTTGGAGAATGTCCAGTTTGAATTTGGAAATGTGTGGGAGTGTCACTGTTCAATAAAAATGCATCTACTCTTGGGGGCAAGGACCCCCAAGGCCCTTCCTCGAGGGTTTACAAAGTGTCTCCCCCGAGGTGATGCCGACCATTTAAATCTCCCAAGAGTAGAATGGATGGGGGCAATGCCAAGTAGATTTTCCAAATCATTTATGTTTAGATTATGTGGAGGAAGGTAGATAGATCAACAGTGTAAAGGTGTGTCAAGCCTATTCTCACAGCCTTCACCTGCAGTGTTGTCTGCAGGTGGATGGCCTGGAAAGGAATATCCCTTGGGCGTACCCATTAAATGCTACTCCTCCATGAGGCCATTGTCAAAAGTCCCATAATGGGCTTGAATTTGGAATCCTCTCAGGGAAATCGGATGATTTTCCCTGGTCATAATCTCTGTAGGCATACACAAACTGGTTAATGAAGCTATCAAATGTTGCAGTCTTCCCATTTTGATGAAAATTTCCCTGACAGTTCCAAATTTAAACTTTAAACTATTTTTTCATAAGTGTTTGGCAGCACCTGTGGTCAAGGTTTGCCCTACACCCCTTTAGGCTGTCCCTTTCCAGATCTTGGGAGAGTCTTTTGAGGGGTTGTTTACCCGTGGAACTAGTTTCCACAGGCTTCCTTTTGACGGGTTAGGATTTCTTTGCCTGGGCAAAGAACGGACCTGAGCCTTTGCTTCAGGGGCATTCTGCCTAGCGCAAGGCCCCTGTGGATGTGGTGGAGCTGGAGCTGTCACGTTGAGACCCTGGAGCCCTTCCTGACGGCTTCAAAAACCCCACCTTGAATGAGTCTTTTGAACAGACTCAGGATTCCTTTGCCTGGCAAAGGGCAAACCCGAGCCTTTGGTTCAGGGGCATTCTGCCCAGCAGGAGAGGCCCCTGTGGATATGGTGGCAGCCGGGGCTGTCACCATTGGAAGCCTCTGGAGCCTCACCTGATGGCTCCAAAGACCTTACTTTGGGAGGAGGAGTCTCCTTTAATAGACCCTCACTCCTACTCCTTTTGGTGGAATTCACCAGAGGCAGTTTCAGCAATTGGGGACTGAGGTTTAAAGAAGTGGCAGAGTGTGTGGTGTAAGAAGATTGAAGGCAAGGGTTGGTGGGAAGGAGGATGGGCCAGAACCGAAGCAAAGGATTTTTCCTGCTGTGAAACAGCACACGGGCACGTCGCTTTGCCCTGGAAAACTAACTTTCTCCTTGCTCCTTATTATCAAAACTTCTTTCTCAAATTTGTACCTTTTACACTGCTTTGAAGAAACTTCATGAGCTTCTTTGCAGTGGGTAACAGCATATTGGGACCTGGACATTTGTCATCTTCTTGATGACCGTCGTACCACACTTTACACATATTCTTGGTTGTCCATTTTCCTTAAAACGGCAAGATTGTGGGCTCCCCCAATTTGGGGACATATGGCTTTACCTTGAGGTGGTACCAAAGCCCAACTGATTCTGGAAGGACCAACGATTAAAGTTAGAAGGAGAGCTGGTGTAGACTGTTCCAAACCGTCAACTTTCTTCTTAAAACGTTTTACTGCCACTACTTAAATTCTCTAGTTCCTCTAAAAGTTTCTCCTTTAGATACCTCATAGGTCTCGGAAAAGCAAATTTCCCCTTTCACTGATTGAGGGTTTTGTGGGAGAACATGAAACTTTAGCCCAGGAATGTTTTTATATCGCACGCAGACGGGCACTCTCATCTGTGGAAACCTCAACTATTAGGCTACCATCTCGCTGTGTGTGATGCGAGGATCACGTTGACATACTTTAACAATTTTCATGTACTTCAAAATACAAGATCCATGATTGATCACCTTTAAAGGTCTTCACTACTAGGTACTTTCTATATGAAATTTTCATATTTACCAGGTAAGATTTCCTTAGTGGGTTGAGGAGGACTTTTCCCCTTTTAAACCCGGTTTGGGAGCCCGGGAACCATTACGATTCCCCCCTTTTTGCCCTTTGGAAGCTGGAAAAAGGTTTCCCGAGTGACAAACGTGATTTCCAGAGGGAATGGTCGGGGGATTGCGTAGTTCAGGAGAGAGCTAATCTTTGTAAATTTGTAGTAATCATACAAATTAGGAATTCTTCATTTCCTCACCCCCCACCCACCATGGGGTCCAACGAGGGGAAGCTATAGTTGGGCTCAAAACTCCAACAGCCAAGGGTAATGAGGAAATATACGCAGCCACTAGTTACAGTACTAAAGGCAGTCGCGGGACCTATGCGCTCCGACTAAATAGTACCCTGCTTGACCCTAGCCATATTTACCAGCCGATTGACCTTGACCGGGCCTTGATCAAACCCCCCGTCTAACCAGAAAAAAGGGCCAAAGAGGTGTGTTGCTAGCTGCAGGTGCAGCGTGCAGCATCGCTCAACCTCCAGGACTCCTGTCTCCTGGTAATTTCGGATGCCACGCAGGCAAACCACGTGTGAGAGTTCTCCCTGGGCCAAGATGAGATGAACCCGGGGTGGGTGCACCATCCCCTCTCATAGGCCTTGGTCCACCAGGAAGCCATTTTGTCTCATCCCTCACTGGTGACCCCTCCCGTATGGGTTTGCCCTCTGGTCCGGCTCACCAGATCATTGGGACCTCAAGCCCCCCCACCGCGGCAAGGCGGCTTCCTTAGGGGGGTGGAGGTTTTCGATTTTAGAGTCCTGGTCGTGGCAAAGGGCCTATGCCCCATTGCCAATTTTGGGGGGGGCCATTTGCGGCCATAGGGCTAACTGGCCGCGTCTGAGTGCGAGGGGAAGGGACTCCGACTCCACCTCAAGACGCTCGATCGAGTGCCCTTCAGGGCTCCAAGACACCCCGCAAAAAAGGGAATTCTCCCAAAAGAAACCCAAACCTTTCAAACTTGTTCTCGATCCCCAAAACCATAAAACGTTTGACCCATAATCTACTTTAGACCTAACAGGGCTTTATATACCTTTCCCAAAAACTGTCTATCCTTTCCCCCTTTAACCAGGGAAAAGCATTTAAAAAATTTTGTGTTTTTTTTGAAATTTATTTTTTTTAAATGACCAATGTGGTCTTTCCAATTTAACTACTATCAAAAAGTAGCCCAAAAAATTTGCAGTTTTTTTAATAGGTAATTTTTTGTCCAATTTGGAAAGCGGTTTTCCTGAAAAAAATTCCCCCAAAACCTTTAAAGGTCCCCTGGAAGGGCCCCAAAGAATGGCCCCCCCAATTCATCGGGGCAACCCTTTTTGTGGAAGGAAAAAAATTGTTAAATGGATTTGATTGAGGGAGTTTGGGAAGATGTCATTAATCATAAATAAAATAATGTTTTGGGGACCAAGACACTTTTTGTGGGACCCCGGCCTTGGGGTCCAAAAAGTACATTTTTCGGGAAAAAAATTTAAAAGCAAAAGTTTTGTCAGAAATGAAATTTTTAATAAAAAAAGGGAAGTTTCCACGTAAAACCCAAAAGGGATAAAATTTTTTGAGTGGCCATATTTGCCAAATTTTCATGTGTTACTTTTTCTATATCTTTAAAAAAAATGAAAAACAAAAAATCTTTTTTGGCAAAGGCCTCCCTTTAATATGCCCCGGCCAACAAAATTTTCAAGAATTTGGGGGTTCCTTTTGGGAACCCCCTCCTTTTTAAAACCACGATTACCCAAAAAAATCTACCTTTAAAAGCCCTTTTTAAACCCATGGGGGCCCCTTTAATATCCCCCCCCGGGTACCCCCAAAGGGGACTGGTCCTTTAAAAATCGCCCCCCAATTTTAAAAACCCCCAAAGCCCCCAATTTGAAAAAAAAATTTGGGCCCTTGCCCAACCTAAACACCATGGGGGTTTTAAAGAACTATACCCAATCCCTAAAATTTCGGGGAATTTTTAATAGAATGGGGTGCAATTTTCTGATGTTCGTTCCTAGGTGAAAAAAATTTTTACCAAATCCCCTTCCCCGAAGGACAAAACAAGCCCATTAGGGATTTTATCAGCCCATGGGGATGCTTTTGGGGACTCGGAATTCCCCTTCCGGAATCCAATGCAAAAACCAGGGAAGGGGTAATAGGTTCCGAAAGTTGTAATTCTTTCCCCCAAAATTTAAATAATGTTTGGAAAAAACTCTTTTTTGGCCCCACTTTTCCTTTTTTTGTGGATTTAATGGCGGCAAAATTGGGGAAAAATTTTGTGAACCCTCGTAAGGGGTTTTTGGAGCCTTGTCTTAGGTAGGCTTTTTTAAATGAACCCCCAAAATTTTCCCATGCCTTGCAAAAGCAACTTGTCAAGCAATGGGGTAGAGACCCCCCCAAAGGGGGATTCCCCCCCTCATTTAAAATGGGGAATGATATGGGAAGTGCTTTTCCAAAATTTCATTGTCACTTTAGAAACTTAATCATGTCTCTGATTAAGATGTTTTTATCATCTCATACAATTTTATGGGGGCCCTGGGGATGGCTCGGACAAGCTCATCCATTGAAAGATTTTTATGTAATCAAAGCATTCCCCTGGGGCAAAGTAAATTTGGTTGCAGCTCAGCTCTTCCGTGGTCGGGAAAAGGGGATGGAAATTTGGGCGCTTGTTGAGAACTGCCTGGCGAGTGCTTGCAATGTCTCTGGTAAACAAATTTTCCCCTCGGAAAGATTTTTTTTAAAGTGTTTTTTTTTTTATTGTTTTTTTTGATAGTGGACCAAACCTCTGATTTTTGGGGATTGCTTTAATTGTAGAACAAAGCCCGCCAGAATCTCTTTTTCTTTTTTTATTATTTTCGACCCTAGCTCTTGCTTTTTTTGTTTGCAAAAAATTTTCATTTGTGAGTTATTTTTAAAAGCCTGTAGGCCTTTTTGCGTCACAGCGGCCCCGGCCCCTCTGGGGCCCCCTGGAACCTACTTCCTATCCCGCGAATTTTAGGGAAAGGATAGCAAGCTCTTCCATAAACGAATTTGAATATTTTTTACTTTTTCATCAATGGTTCCCAACAATTGAGCTTTACTCCTTGTGAAGGCGACCCTCTTCTTTTTTAATTAAATTTTGGGTGAAGGCGTTTCACTGGGCCTGAATATTTAACAAAATAGGGGAAAGATCGCTTCCCCCAAAAAGTGTCAATGGGGGGCCACAGGCACTTGGCGCATTGGTGAAGAGACCGTGAAAGTCATAAAGCTCAAATTACCGGGATTATCGTCCCCCCGCGTTGATACCATCTTTTAGAAGGACCAGATCGACTCATTAACAATTATATTGCTCACCCTCCATCCACCCCCAGGGAACCCTTTTAAAAATGATGAGCATTAAAATCACCAAAATTACTTTATTTTGTGGCAGACGTTCCTGAAAACAAAAAGCTCATATAGTTTTCACGACAGGGGAAATAAATGAAATATAGCCGATACGTGCCCTTAAATTTTCTTTGCATGCAAAAAACTCAAAGTAAATCAAAACACTCTGTAAAAGGGAGGCTTTGGGGATGTACATGGCGACTTCCCCCTCCACCCCCCACCTGATCTTTCAGAAAATGGTAGTTTCCCAGCGAAACGACCCCGTCGAACGGAGGTTTAATGCGTTTTTTGGAGAAATATAATATGGGAGCATAGGGCGAGGCTAAAAAATTTAAGGTCTTTACTTTAGATCTAAGACTTCGACATTTATTTTATAATGGTCGACCAAGATTCTTTATGGGGTTTGGGGGTGCCTTGTCCACCTTTTCTCCCTCGCTTCCCGGGGACCCCTCTCGGGATGGTTTGGGGACAGAACCTCCATGCTGCACCCCCTGGCGGGGGGACGGACGTTGCGATTGCTTTCTCCGAAAAACCATCGCGAGCCCGACGAAGTCCTCACAGGAACCCACGGGAAAATGCGCTCCGGGGCGTATTCGGGATCACCTCCTTTTGATTTTAGTGGGTTTATGCAGTCATTTTATCACCAATTTGTCAAAAGAAAACTTTAAAAAAATTTTTTCTTTAAGTTTGTTTTTTAAGGGGTTCAGCAATTTCTTTTTCCTTGGGTGCAAGGTTTACTGACATTACTTTCACTAAGGGGGGTGTTAGTTCTGCTTCAGAAGGAAATATCGGGTTTGTTTCAAAAATTTCAAATTTCCCTAGCTTCAGTATAAACCCCAAATTCCCCCTTGGGCTTTTTT
>NC_051402.1:8174753-8187429 GCF_015228065.2 Penaeus monodon
AAATTATCTGCCGCATCAACAGCTAAGGTCATTAGCGGTGAATACCTTGTTAACTAGACATATTAAAATGTTTAAAACTTTAAAAATTATCAATAAATATCTTACAAATAACAATAAATAGATTAAAAATCAAAGCATAAATATTATGCTCTAAGTGCATAAAATGATTGCATAAACATTATGCATAATTAGATTTTATTGAAAATATTAGTCTCCCTAAGGAAATTAATAAGACCCTCTATGTCACAATCTTCCCCCAATACATTTTTCAGTGTATATGGGGGAGACAAGTACATACGTCTTTGGTCTGAGAATGTTGCACATCTTTCCACTACATGTGCGATCGTTAATGGCTCTTGGCATCCTTCACAAAGTGTTTCATTTTTAGCCATCATTGGCCCATGAGTCAGTCTTGTGTACCCGATTCTTAGTCTTGTTAATACAACTTCCACTTTTCGGTTGGGATGGATGCTAGTTGCCCAACTGCCAAGGTCATCTCTAATGTCTGGCAGTTTGTTTCTGGAGGTATGCCTCCATTTTTCCCTCCATTTATCACGAAGACAACTTCTGATGCTGGGTTTCAGGTCGGTGTGTGGGAGAGGAAAACGAGCATCACAAGGCTGAGCAGCAGCTGCCTTGGCCTTCTGATCAGCTCGCTCATTCCCACTGATACCAACATGCGCTGGCACCCAACATAGAGTTATCTTTTTACGTGTTGACATCAGTGCAAGCCAATCTTGAACCTCCCTCACTACTGGATGTGATGAGTTTAAGCTCTTCATTGCTTGCAAGGCACTACAAAAGTCACAATATATCACAACAGAATGGTTCGTAAGATCTCTAGTCATCTTAACTGCTGTAAGGATGGCATATAACTCTGCAGTGAAGATCGAGGCTGCTAGAGAAAGACTGCCAGATGCAGTCTTCCTTCTGCTCACTGCTGCAAAACCCACGCCATTTTCAGATTTCGAACCATCTGTATAAATTGCATCTGATCCCCGGTATTTAGAAATGTGCTGAAGAAATTTCTCTCGGACTTCTGCTTCGGATCTCTCCCATTTCCCAATTCTGACTAAATCCAGCTCGACTTGATTAGTCCAAGGTGGAAATTGGGGAATTCCAACAGCCAGAACCTTAGAGAGATTTAAATTAAGATCTTCCACAAGATTCCTCATTCTCCTACCATAGGATCGGCTATCCTCAAGGGGGTTGAAAACCAATTTGGATGTAGGAGATCCTGGAATCCTTTGTAGTCTCGTGTAGTAAATCAGATTCATGTATTCTCGGTGTAATGAAAGAGGTGGTTCTCCACTCTCAGCATACAGGGACTCCACAGGTGAAGACCTGAAAGCCCAGTACAGATTCTGAGAGCTTCATTATGAACCGAGTCTAACATCCGGAGAACAGTGGGAGTTGCAGATGAATAAGCTTCACATCCATAATCAAGCTTACTACGAATAAGCGCTCGGTAAAGCCGCAGAAGCGTTGTGCGGTCTGCACCCCAAGATAGATGTGAAAGAACCCGCAAAATACTAAGTGCTTTTGTAGCCTTTACTTTCAACTGTTTGATGTGAGGCACCCATGTAAGTCTTGAGTCAAAATTAGACCAAGTACTTCACCTCTTGGACAAATTGCAGTGGGTTTGCTCCTAAATAGAGGGAAGGATGGAATTTTCCTCTTTTGTGGAAATGCATAGCCATGGTCTTGCTTGGGGAAAATTTGAACCCATGATATGTTGTCCACTGTACAACCTGATTTACTGCAGCCTGCATGTGTCCTTGCACATCCTGTAAGCTTCCTCCTGAGCAGTACAGTGTAAAGTCATCCACATACAGATTACATGAGACAGAACTTGGAACAACCTTTACAATGTCATTTATAGCAATGGCAAACAGGGTCACACTTAAGACACTCCCTTGTGGGACCCCTTCCAGCTGATCTTCCAGGTTAGAGAAACTGTTTCCCACCCGAACTTTAAATTTCCTGTTAGCAAGGAAGTTTTGTATGAAGGTAGGTAATGCTCCTCTTAAACCAATGTCATACAACTTCTTGAGTATGCCATGCTTCCAAGTCGTATCATAAGCCTTTTCAAGGTCAAAGAAGACTGCTAACATGTGACGTCGCTGTGTGAAGGAATTCTGTATAGCAGTTTCCATCCTTACAAGTGCTTCTGTGGTCGATCTCAATCTTCTAAACCCATATTGATATGGAGTCAGCACATTTTCCTTTTCTAGCAGCCATGTCAACCTGAAGTTTACCATTTTCTCCATCAGCTTGCAGATGCAACTGGTGAGGGAAATTGGTCTGTAATTTCCTGGTGTGGAAGCATCCTTGCCAGGTTTAGGGACAGGAATGATTATAGACTCTTTCCATGTGGATGGCACTGTACCCTCCCTATATATCCTATTGAATAGGTCCAACAAGAACTTCTGGGAGCTCTCTGGCAAGTGAGATATCATTTGGTATGGAATATCGTCACTTCCTGGGGCAGTCTTACGGCAGAGCTGCAAAGCAGAGTCCATCTCCTTGCGCAAAATGGCAAGTTGTATGGAAGTTCTGCTGCAGTCCTACTGAAGAACGACACTGGGTGTCGTTCCTGTTCAGCCCGAAGAGTGGAGAATCGGGCAGTGTAAGATGCTCCAGAGGAGATCTCTGCCATGGATTTAGCTAGCTCATTAGCAACATCTTTTTTATCTGTGATGATTATGCCATCAATCTTCAAAGCAGGTGGTGACAGTGATGTGGTCTTTCCAGCGATCTTACGCACCTTGTCCCATACCCATGCTAAGGGGGTCCCAGACAAGGAGACATACTGTCTCCATGACGTCCGTCTGGCCTCCTTTAGCACTCGCCTGGCCTTGGCTTGGGTCTTTTTGTAATGGATCAAGGTTACATCACTGGGGCGTCGTTTCAACTGCCTTAATGCAGCTTTTCTTGCTCTGACAGCTTGTTGGCATTCATCAGACCACCATGGTACTGGAGGTCGACGGTAATGCCCACTACTTTTGGGAATGGATGCTTCTGCTGCAAGGTGAATTCGTGATGTGAAGTGATTAACAGCATCTTGAACACACTGGAAATCATTCACAGATCCATGCAATACTGCAGTTGATCTAAAAAGATTCCAGTCCGCATGTTCAAGTCGCCATCTCTGCACTCCATTGGCTGGAATACCATTCACCTCCTCCAAAAGTATTGGAAAACAGTCGCTTCCATGTAAGTCTTCCATAACCTGCCAAGTGAAATTCATCTGTGAATCAGGTGAGACAGTTGACAGGTCTATATTGGAGAATGTCCCAGTTTGAATTTGGAAATGTGTGGGAGTGTCACTGTTCAATAAAACTGCATCTACTCTTAGGAGCAAGGACTCCAAGGCCCTTCCTCGAGGGTTACACAAAGTGTCTCCCCAGAGGTGATGCCGACCATTGAAATCTCCCAAGAGTAGATATGGATGTGGCAACTGCTCAAGTAGATTTTCCAAATCATTAATGTTCAGATTATGTGGAGGAAGGTAGATAGATGCAACAGTGTAAGGTTGTGTCAAGCCTATTCTCACAGCCTTCACCTGCAGTGTTGTCTGCAGGTGGATGGCCTGGAAAGGAATATCCTGACGTACCAGTACTGCTACTCCTCCAGGAGGTCCATTGTCAAAAGTCCCATAATGGGCTTGAATTTGGAATCCTCTCAGGGAAATCGGATGATTTTCCCTGGTCATAATCTCTTGTAGGCATACACAAACTGGGTTATATGAAGCTATCAGATGTTGCAGTTCTTCCCATTTTGTATGAATTCCCTGACAGTTCCATTGGATTAGGGTATCCAGTTCTTTAAACTATTTTTTCATAAGGTGTTTGGCAGCACCTGTGGTCAAGGTTTGCCCTACACCTTTAGGCTGTCCCTTTCCAGGATCTTGGGAGAGTCTTTTGAGGGGTTGTTTACCCGTGGAACTAGTTTCCACAGGCTTCCTATTGACAGGTTCAGGATTTCTTTGCCTGGGCAAAGAACGGACCTGAGCCTTTGCTTCAGGGGCATTCTGCCTAGCTGCAGAGGCCCCTGTGGATGTGGTGGTAGCTGGAGCTGTCACCGTTGAGACCCCTGGAGCCCTTCCTGACGGCTTCAAAGACCCCACCTTGAAATGAGTCTTTTGAACAGACTCAGGATTCCTTTGCCTGGGCAAAGGGCAAACCCGAGCCTTTGCTTCAGGGGCATTCTGCCTAGCAGTGGAGGCCCCTGTGGATATGGTGGCAGCTGGGGCTGTCACCATTGAGGCCTCTGGAGCCTCACCTGATGGCTCCAAAGACCTTACTTTGGGAGGAGGAGTCTCCTCAATAGACCCCTCACTCCTACTCCGTTTCTGGTGGAATTCACCAGAGGCAGTTTCAGCAATTGGGGACTGAGGTTTGAAAGAAGTGGCAGAGTGTGTGGTGTAAGAAGTATTGCAGGGCAAGGGTTGGTGGGAAGGAGGATGAGCCAGAACCGAAGCAAAGGATTTACCTGTATGTGGAAACAGCACACGGGCACGTCGCTTTGCCTCTGGAAAACTAACTTTCTCCTTGCTCCTTATTATCAATACTTCTTTCTCAAATTTGTACCTTTTACACTGCTTTGAAGAAGCTTCATGAGCTTCTTTGCAGTGGTAACAGCATATTGGACCTGGACAGTTGTCATCTTCTTGATGACCAGTCGTACCACACTTTACACATATTCTTGGTTGTCCATTTTCCTTAAAACGGCAAGAGTTGCCTCCATGCCCATAACCCTGGCAGTGGAAGCACCGCATAGGGTTGGGCACATATGGCTTTACCTTGAGGTGGTACCATGCCAACTGATTCTGGAAGGACCAACGTATTAAAAGTTAGAAGGAGAGCTGGTGTAGACTGTTCCAAACCGTCAACTTTCTTCTTAAAACGTTTTACTGCCACTACATTAAAATTCTCTAGTTCCTCTAACAGTTTCTCTTCAGAATACCTCATGAGGTCTCGGGAAAAGACAATTCCCTTACACTGATTGAGGGTTTTGTGAGGAGAACATGAAACTTGAGCCCCAGGGATGTTGCATATCGCACTCAGACGGTCACTCTCATCTGGTGTTGAAACCTCAACTATCAGGCTACCATCTCGCTGTGATGTGATGCGAGGATCACGTTGACATACCTCAACTATTTTCCTATGTACTTCAAAAATAGCAAGATCCATGATTGATACACCATCAATGGTCTTCACTACTAGGTACTTACTATATGAAATATTCTCATATTTACCAGGTAAGATTTCCTTAGTGGATTGAGGAGGACTTTTCCCCTTCTTACCTGGTTTGGGAGCCCGGGAACCATTACGATTCCGATTCTTGCCCTTTGGAAGCTGGAAAGGCTCCAGAGTGACAACATGTGATGTTCCAGAGGGAATGGTCGGGGGATTGCGTAAGTCATCAAGGAGAGAGCTATATCTTTGTAAATTTGTAGTACTCATACAAATTAGAATTCTTCATTTCCTCACCCCCCACCCACCATGGAGTCCAACGAGGGGAAGCTATAGTTGGGCTCAAAATCTCCCAACAGCCACAGGGGTAATGAGGAAATATACGCAGCCACTATTACAGTACTGATGGCAGTCGCGGGACCTATGCGCTGCCGACTGAATAGTACCTGCTTGACCCTAGCCATATTTGACCAGCCGATTGACTTGACCGGGCCTTGATCAAGCCACCCGTCTAACCAGAATAAAGGACCAAAGAGGTGTGTTGCTAGCTGCAGGGTGCAGCGTGCAGCATCGCTCAACCTCCAGGACTCCTGTCTCCTGGTATTACGGGATGCCACGCATGGCAAACACACGTGGGAGAGTTCTCCCTAGTCCAAGATGAGATGAACCAGGGGTGGGTGCACCATCCCCTCTCATAGGCCTTGGTCCACCAGGAAGCCATTTTGTCTCATCCCTCACTGGTGACCCCTTCAGTATGGGTAGCCCTCTGGTCCGGCTCACCAGATCATTGGGACCTCAAGCCCCCCCACCGCGGCAAGGCGGCTTCCGTTAGGGTGGCGAGGTCGTGGAGTCTCGTGGCAAAGGGCCTATTGCCTCCATTGCCATTAGGGTGTTTCGGATCTCGAGCCACCTTTGCGGCATAGCTCAGGGCTAACTGGCTGCGTCTGAGTCAGAGGGGAAGTACACCAGACTCCATCTCAAGACGCTCGATCCGAGTGCACTTCAGGGCTCCAAGACACACACGCAAACAGGCATTCTGCACAGCATCCAAACCTTTCAAACTTGTTCTCGATGCCGAACCATACACGATTGACCCATAATCTACTTTAGACCTAATCAGGGCTTTATATACCATTAGCAAAGACTGTCTATCAGCTCCCCATTTGTTACCAGAAATGCACTTTAATAAATTCAGTGCTTTTTGACATTTATTCTTTAACTGACCAATGTGGTCTTTCCAATTGAGTCTACTATCAAAAAGTAGCCCAAGAAACTTAGCAGAATTTTGAATAGGTATTGGGTGGTTGTCTAGAGTTAGCCTGATGTTCGGCTTCCTCCTACGTGAAAAAATTACCCCAATACTCTTTCTAATGGAAAACTTAAAACTCCACTGGAGGCCCCAGTTATGAATCATATCCAGTGCCAATTGGATGCGATTTGCTGAGAGTTCTGCATTATTGCTGGAGTGCCATAATGCACAATCATCAGCGTACAGTGAGTATTTAAGATTCCGAGGAGGAGCTGGTAAGATGTCATTAATCATACATAGAAATAATGTTGGAGACAAGATACTTCCTTGTGGGACCCCGTTTGCCTGGACAAAAATGTCCGAAAAAGTGACATTGTCGGAAAATAATTTGACAGCAAAAGTTCTTTCAGAGATGAAATTTTGAATAAAACAAGGCAAGTTTCCACGTAATCCAAAAGCATAAAGTTTTCTGAGTAGGCCATATTGCCATGTCATGTCGTAGGCTTTTTCTATATCTAAAAATACTGAAATCAAAAAATCTTTTTTGGCAATGGCCTCTTGAATATGACTGTCCAGCTTTACTAGTTGATCGAGAGTTTGGGGTCCCTTGCGGAAGCCGCACTGCTCGTCAACTAGCAAATTACTGGAATTAAAAAAATGCAATAGCCTACTGTTAACAATTCGTTCCATGGCCTTGCATAAGCAACTTGTCAATGCAATTGGGCGGTAGGAGATGGTAAATCTGGGATTACCCCCCCCTTTCAATATGGGAATGATGTGGGCGAAGTGCCATGAGTTTGGAAAAGTGTGGCTTTTCCAAATTTCATTGTACACTTCTAGCAACTTAATCATGTCATCATGATTAAGATGCTTCATCATCTCATATCGAATCTCATCAGGGCCTGGGGATGTTCCTCTACAGGCTTCTAGGGCTCGGACAAGCTCATCCATTGTAAGATCTTTATTGTAATCAAAGTCATCTCCTGTGGCAAAGTGAATTGGTTGCAGCTCAGCTTCTTCCTTGATGGTCAGGAAGGTGGAATGGTAATTAGCTGAGCTGCTTGTGTGAGAGAACTGTCTGGCGAGTGCATTAGCAATGTCTCTAGCTGAATCGAAATTAGTGCCCTCTTCAATGATGTTGTTGATTTAAAAGATGATTTTTTCTTATTGATTTTATTGATAGTGGACCAAACCTCTGATATTTTTGTATTGCTGTTAATTGTAGAGACAAAGCTCCGCCAGGAGTCTCTTTTTTGCTTGTCTTATTATTCTACGAGCCCTAGCTCTTGATAGTTTGTAATTGCAAAAGTTCTCATTTGTGATGTTATTTTTGAAAAGTAGACCTTATTGCATCGGCACAGCGCCCTGCGGCAATCTGGTGTCCACCATGGAACTCTATGCTTAACGCTATCTGTCGAAGTTTTAGGAATGGATAGCAATGCTGCTTCTATAATCGAATTCTGAATATTGTTTGCATGAATATTTAATCAAAATAGGAAGATGATCGCTTCCCAACGAGTTGTCAATGGTATGCCACAGGCACTTGGCTGCTATTGATGAAGAGACCAGTGATAAGTCAATAAAGCTCAAATTACCGGTATTATCGTCCACCCGCGTCGGACTACCATCATTCAGAAGGACTAAATCAGACTCATTAATCAACTTCACTACTTGCTCACCTCTACCATCCACCCGCAGGGAACCTCATAACGTATGATGAGCATTAAAATCAGCTAAAATTACTTTATTTTGTGGCAGACGTTCCTGAAGAGCAAAAAGCTCATCATAGGCTATCACTGCATCAGGTGGACAATAAAGTGAACATATAGCCAGATACGTGCCATTGATTTTTACTTTGCGTGCGACAAACTCCAAAGTAGAGTCAATGGTCACTTCTGTAAAAAGGAGGCTTTGGTGGATGTACATGGCGACTCCGCCTCCACCCCTACCCTCACGATCCTTCCTTCATAAATGGTAGTTCCTCAGCGAAACGACCTCGTCAGAGACGAGGTGTGTTAAGTGCGTTTCTTGGAGAACTATAATATCGGGAGCATAGGACGAGGCTAATAATTTAAGGTTATTTACTTTAGATCTAAGACTTCGACAGTTCCATTGTATAATGGTCGACGCGAAGATTACGTTTTATGGGGTTTGGAAGTGCCTTGTCCACCATTTTTTTTTCTTCTTTTTTTGGGAGGGAGACGCCTCCTCTCCCTCGCTTCCCGGGGACCTCTCTCGGGATGATTTGGAGACAGAAGTCTCCATGTCCTGCACCTCCTGGCGAGGGAGACAACTGACAGATTGCGATCTGCTTCTCTCGAGAAGCCGATCGCGAGCCAGACGAAGTCCTCACAGGAGTAGCCCGGACGGGAAGGTGCGCTCCGGACTGTGATTCAGTATCATCCTCCTTATGATGTTTATGCTGGGTTGATGCAGCCATTTGATCGACCAATTTAGTCAAATGATATACTTTAATATTTAATTCTTTAATGGTTTGTTTCAGTTCAGCAATTTCTTTATCCTTGACTGCAAGCTGTTGACTGACTTTACTTGCACGAGGGGTGATGTTAGTTACTGCTTCAGCATAGGAAGTATCGGGTTTGTGTCAAACTTTCCACTTTCCTCTTAGCTTCAGTATAACTAACTTCATGCTTTCTAATATATGCTAATGTCTCAGTCTCCTTCTTCAGGACGCTGCACTCGGCAGATCCTGACTGATGGGGACCTCCACAGTTAGCACATTTGGAAATCTGGCTAGTACATGTGATGGTGTCATGGGCTTCAGCACATTTCCGGCAAACAAATTTACTCGAGTCTTTATCAATACATCTTAATGAGGTGTGTCCGAATTTTTGGCATCTATTACAATGCATTGGCTTTTGGACATAAGGTCTTACTTGTACACGTTCATAACCGACGTTGACATACTCTGGAATTTCAGTCCAGTTTTCGTTCGCACATTCCCGTCCTTCTTTGTCATACAATGAACATCCACTACGTCTTGGTCCTTCATGCTCTCAAGAATTTCACTTTCTTCCATCGTCCTCAAATCCCTGTGAAAGATTACTCCCTTACAGGCATTTGGGCCAATAGGAATAGTTACTTTAACTCGAAGATCATGAATTTGCGTCAGCTTAAGTAAATCCTTAATCTGGGAGTTGTATTGTACTTTAACAAGGAGGCTTCCATCTCGCAATTTTTTGACAAAATCAAAATCGCCGTCCACTTGACCATCAAGGACCTTTTTGATGATGAAGGGGTTCACGTTCAAAAGCGATTGATTTTCATTCACGCATTTTACATTCGCGAACCTCGCATTCTCTGTTGGGATTTTGAAAAGTGGTCTTCTCGTTTTGTCATTTGTGGGGGTTCCGTTGTTCAGGGTCGAATTCGTCATAGATTGGCCATGAGTCGCCCCTCCTCCTTGAGGAGGAGAAGGGGTAGCCGGGGTATCATCCATCCTGGGCATCGGACCAGGTCCGACCCCTTTGCTCAAAATTGTTGTCCTGAAGGGATTTGAAAACTCTTAACTTTTGGTATCAACCTAACAGCAATAGCTAAGAGAGTAAATCAGTATTTCGTCCTCTACCCCCCCAGTAGAAGCCTGGTTGCGTTCTCCAGTACCACAGAGAGGATCGAGTTATGTGGAGGACACTTCCTTACCGCCGAACTTGCCTAGGCGAAGGACGGTAAGTAGATGCCCACCCCCCAAGCGGATACGGGAGCTCACAAGGAACTCCGGCAGGCTCAGGAAAGTCACATTAGGAGGAAAAAATTTAGAGGGAGAAAAAGTGCGCCCAAAGGACGCCCCAGACTACTGGGCCTCCCTACCCAGGGGTCAAAGCCCAAAGGGCTACCCTGGTGTAGAAGAGAGCAGCGGGTCTGAGGTGGGGTGCTGACTAAGACTACTGTAGCCTCGTGTCACCTGCAAAAACAAAGCACTGAAGGTGCTGGCAAAGCACTATAATGTTCTGTAATTACAGGATTTTACTTTACTTTAATTTACGTTAGACAAACTCAGGAACAACAACGTCAAGCGAGGCGAGAGGCCCCGGGCTGCAGGGTAGCTCTTGTGGCACAAGACTTAGTATTTGTTGCTACTGCGTTATAAAAAGGTCTGAGCTCTGCAAAATCTCAAACACGAGTGAATAACGGTATCGATATCAGTTGTATTAAGAAAAACACTTTTTCCCGCCAATTCAAGGAATGGAGAAATCGGGGTCGGTCACTAGGGCCTTGCCGGCTCAACACATGTGGAGCCATCTTTATGTAATAAAATTCACAAAAAACACGGGATAGAACGTAAATCCGTGGTGGTTGGGTTAACGACAAACCTGCATGATGTTCTGCGGGATGAACACGAAGTAGACGCAACAGAAGCCAATTTGAGTTATAAGCAGGAATGTCGTAATGATGTAACCCACAGCTGTTGCGTACTTGGGGCACTTTCCTGGCCCGAGTTTAAAGGCCATCTCAGCCGACTCCTCGTAGCTGAGGGCTGATACCTTGGCTCGCCGGCAAAGCTCCTTAGAACACTTGAGCTGAAGGAGGAAACGGTCGTAGGTGGGCGTGTTGTGTTTAGGGAGTGGGTAAGGAGCGGGTAGGAAGGTGACGGGGGAGAGTTGGTAGGAAAGTGATTGGGGGAGGTACGTAACGAGTGCGTAGGAAGGTGAATGGGAGGTAGTTTAGTAGGCTGTGCAATTGAGCCATGAGCCCTGATCCGAACCGACAACGCTCCCACGTTTGACGAACCTTTGCTGCGAAACGGCAACATACACACTATTTTAACATAAAACACAATTTATAAGATCATATTATCAGTTTTACATCACTTCCATGATATTTGGTACCACTGATATCAAACCACATTATTTAAATAACATTTTAACAGATCTTTAATCTTTCTTACTGTTCTTTCTGTTAGCATTGCCAATATACTGATAAAAGTCATCAATGTTATCTTTATTTTTCGCGCAATTATCATTGTTGTTCTTGTAATGATAACATCAAAAATATTATATTTATAAAAAAAACTGCGTTTTTCTCTCGTTTAACGGCGAGAAAACGATTTCGAAGAATAGGAAGTGGAGAAGAGCAGACCTTTTGGGTTTTATTCACCGCAAATAATTGATATTATTGCAGGTTCTTTATCATCTTCTTCAGTTTTAGTCTAAATTTCTGGATAGGACAGAAAAACGAAGAGAACTGAGCGAATGACAATTAGTATGCCAGAGATAATGATCTGGGGTCTGGCTTGGACTGCACGACACGCCAAGGCGCGTGGGCTGCGTGCCGCCCCTGGAGCCCGCAGGCGCAGCGAAGGCACTTGGCCTCCCAAGACACAGTCAGGGCAGGAATTGTCGGAAAGAGGTTAGTATGAAAGGCACTTTGGCATGATATGTGTATATATGTGTGTGTGTGTGTGTGTGTGTGTGTGTGTGTGTGTGCGTGTGTGTGTATGTGTGTGTGTGTGTGTGCGTGTGCGTGTGTGCGTGCGTGTACGAGGTTTTTTATCTGTACACACCTGTAAACCTTGTATGTACGTGTGCGTGCACATGCATGCATCTATGATTATCCACGATAAAAAAAACACCTTTTAATTTTCCCTACACATCTAGAAGAAGAGTAATTATAGTAATAATTAAACGTGATAGTAACAATAATGGTAATAATATAACTAACAAAACAACAAGAAAAACAAGAGCAAATACAAGAAAATAGTAATAATAAAAGTGGTACTAATGAATATAAGAATAGTAATTATGAATAGCAATAACAGTAATGATAATGATAATAGTGACAATAACAATAATGATAATGTTAATAATGATAATAATAATAATAATAATAATAATAATAATAATAATAATAATAATGATAATAATAATAACAATAATAATAACAATGATAATAATAATAATGATAATAGTAATGACTGACAAAAATAATTTTGATATTAATGATAAGGGTAATTATATTATCAAGAGAAACTGAAACGATAACATCAAAACAAAATAATGATAATAAGTGATGGTATAGTTATAATAATGATAATATATAATAAGGTTAATGATATTACATACAGAGTAGTAGTATAAGTAAGAATATAATGATAATAATAGTTGTAATTTATTTAGATATGAGAAGGGTATAATACTAAAAAAAGATATATTAAGATGATGAATACATAATGATCATAATAGTTTTGTATATTTTTTTAATATAATGA
>NC_051402.1:8187529-8190029 GCF_015228065.2 Penaeus monodon
ATTCGAAAAGTCATCAATGTTTCTTTATTTCGCGCAATTATCATGTGTTCTTGAAGATAACATCAAAAAATTATATTTATAAAAAAAACTGCGTTTCTCTCTTTAACGGCGAGAAAACGATTTCGAAGAATAGGAAGTGGAGAAGGCAACTTTTGGTTTTATTCACCGCAATAATTTATTATTGCAGGTTCTTTATCATCTTCTTCAGTTTTAGTCTAAATTTCTGGATAGGACAGAAAAACGAAGAGAACTGAGCGAATGACAATTAGTATGCCAGAGATAATGATCTGGGGTCTGGCTTG
This sequence comes from Penaeus monodon, assembly GCF_015228065.2. Taxonomy (NCBI): domain Eukaryota; kingdom Metazoa; phylum Arthropoda; class Malacostraca; order Decapoda; family Penaeidae; genus Penaeus; species Penaeus monodon. The sequence goes on from NC_051402.1 coordinate 8,187,832, forward strand.
GACTGCACGACACGCCAAGGCGCGTGGGCTGCGTGCCGCCCCTGGAGCCCGCAGGCGCAGCGAAGGCACTTGGCCTCCCAAGACACAGTCAGGGCAGGAATTGTCGGAAAGAGGTTAGTATGAAAGGCACTTTGGCATGATATGTGTATATATGTGTGTGTGTGTGTGTGTGTGTGTGTGTGTGTGTGTGTGCGTGTGTGTGTATGTGTGTGTGTGTGTGTGCGTGTGCGTGTGTGCGTGCGTGTACGAGGTTTTTTATCTGTACACACCTGTAAACCTTGTATGTACGTGTGCGTGCACATGCATGCATCTATGATTATCCACGATAAAAAAAAACACCTTTTAATTTTCCCTACACATCTAGAAGAAGAGTAATTATAGTAATAATTAAACGTGATAGTAACAATAATGGTGATAATATAACTAACAAAACAACAAGAAAAACAAGAGCAAATACAAGAAAATAGTAATAATAAAAGTGGTACTAATGAATATAAGAATAGTAATTATGAATAGCAATAACAGTAATGATAATGATAATAGTGACAATAACAATAATGATAATGTTAATAATAATAATAATAATAATAATAATAATAATGATAATAATAATAACAATAATAATAACAATGATAATAATAATAATGATAATAGTAATGACTGACAAAAATAATTTTGATATTAATGATAAGGGTAATTAAAACAAGAAACGAAACAAAAAAATGATAATAAGTATGATGGTAATAGTTATAATAATGATAATGATATAAATAAGGTTAATGATATTATCATTATCAGTAGTAGTAGTAGTAGTAGTAAGAATAATAATGATAATAATAGTTGTAATTTATTTTTAATGATAATGAGAAGGGTAATAATACTAAAAAAAAGAATTATATTAATGATGATGAAAACAATAACAGTGATAATGATAATGATAATAATAATAATGATGAAATTAAATAATATTTACCGTAATAATAATAATGGTAATAATGAAGATGGTAACAATAAAAGATAATGATAATAATAATGATAAAGATAATGATAATAATAATGATAAAGATAATGATAATAATAATAATGATAGTAGCCAAAATAATAATAATGGAAATAATGATGATAATAATTGAAATAGTACTTGTAATAAAAAAAATAATAGTAAACTTCATAACAACAACAGCAATAATAGTAATGATATGTCATAATGCTAATAACAACACTAATAAAAATATAAATAAACAAAGAGATAATAACAAAGATATAATGATAATGAAGATGATTATGGTGATATTATCAATAATAATGATAATCATAACAACAACAACAATAACAATAATAATAAAAAATATAATAATAATAGTAATAATAATAATAGTAGTAGTAGTCATAATAATAATAATAATAATGATAATAAAAAAAAATGATAATAAATTCCACTAATAACGATAATAACAATGATTATAATAATTACAAAAAAAAATATATATATAATAATAATAATGATAATGATATTAATAATGATTATTATGAAAATACTGTGATGATAAAAATAATACTGTAATAATAATGGTAATGAAAATGATAAGAATAATGTTAATGATAATGTTAACAAAAATAATAATTATGATGATGATGATAATAATAACCATAATAATAACAATAAAAATAGTAATAATAACCATAACAATAATAATAAGAAAATAATTATAATAATATATAATGATGATTATAATAATAAGTATAATAATAGTAATGATAATTATTGTGAACAACAACGACAACAACAACAACAAACAACAAGAACAACAACAACAATAACAATAATAATAATAATGATAATAATAATAATAATAATAATGATAATAAAATAATAATAACAATAATAATAACAACGAGAATAACAAAAAAATGATATTAACAACAATGATAATAATATCAACAATAATTATCATGGTGATGTTGATGTTAATGATATTAATAATAATAATAATAATAATGATAATGATAATAATAATAACGATAATGATGATAATAATAATAACAATGATAACAATAATAATAATAACAATAATAATAATAATAATAATAATATAATAATAATTATTATTATTATTATAATAATAATAATGATAATAATGATAATAATAATAATAATAATAATAATAATAATAATAATAATGATAGAAATAATAATT
>NC_051402.1:8195029-8197886 GCF_015228065.2 Penaeus monodon
GCGTGTCGCAAGGCTCGGCTGAATGGGAATCAAGTCTTGCGACGTTCCATGGTGCGTAGGGCTTGGACACTGCTGAGAAGGGACAAGAAACAGTCTATCAGGAATCTTGCTGAGGAGGTTGAAGGCCATTTCTTGGTAAATGACCTTCACCCTGCCTACCAAGCCCTGAGAAAACTGAACCCTAAGCCCTCCTCACAGATGACTGCAGTCCGATCAGGGGATGGACGGATCATCTCAGATCATGTTGGGGTTCGTGAACGTTGGGCTGAGTATTTTGAACAGTTGTACCAGGTGGACCCTCCAACAGTTAGCTTGGATGCAAGCGATGTCGCAGTGCCTGTGCCGGACCCACCCATCAGCGAGGAACCTCCTACCCTAACAGAGGTTAGGCTGGCGATTTCCAAGCTGAAGAGTGGGAAAGCTGCAGGCATATGTGATATCCCTGCTGAACTGCTAAAGGCTGGGGGTGAACCTATGGCTCGGGGCCTGCATACAGTCCTGACTGCCATTTGGCAGTCTAGTACCATTCCCCCTGACCTGCTGAGGGGCGTGGTCATCCTCTCTGGAAGGGGAAAGGGGATCGTTGGGATTGTAGCAACTACCGTGGTATTACACTGCTCAGCATACCAGGCAAGGTTTCTCGCCCACATTCTTCTGAAACGGAATCCGCAACCACCTACTGAGGCATCAGAGACGGAGCAGTCTGGATTTTACTCCTGGCAAGTCCACAATAGACCGTATACTAGCGCTTCGAGTAATTGTGGAACGCCGTCGTGAGTTTGGTCGTGGGTTGTTTGCAGCCTACATCGACCTCAAGAAGGCGTTTGACTCGGTGCATCGGGAATCGCTATGGGAGATCCTGAGGCTCAGGGGAATTCCGACACAGATTATTGCTGATAGCAAGCCTCTATACTGGTACTGAAAGTGCTGTAAAGTGTGGTGGGGGTATGTCGAACTTCTTCCCTGGTAATTCAGGGGTGAGGCAAGGCTGTGTCCTTGCACCCACACTTTTCAACACTTGTATGGACTGGATAATGGGCAGAGCTACTAGCCAAAGTCAGTGCGGAGCAACACTAGGCAATATTAAGGTCTCGGACCTTGACTTTGCCGACGATGTTGCCATCCTATCTGAGTCCTTGCAGTCACTTGTGGCGGCTCTTGATGCATTTAGCAATGAGGCGAAGCCCCTAGGCCTAGAGGTCTCCTGGACCAAGACCAAGATTCAGGATTTTGGGGGCCTGTTAGGGGAACCCGTTCAGTCGATCCATGCTTGCGGCGAGGACGTTGAAGTCACAGAAAGTTTTACATACCTTGGTAGCGTAGTCCATATCTCTGGGTTGTCAGACCAGGAATTCAGTAGACGGATTGGTCTGGCAACAGGAGCCATGAACTCGATCAACAAGAGCGTTTGGAGATGTCGGTACCTATGCAGAAGGACCAAGCTGCGTGTCTTCAAGGCCTCGATACTTCCAGTTTTGCTCTATGGAAGCGAAACCTGGACGCTATCCAGTGCCTTGGAGTCTCGCCTTGATGCCTTTTGTAACAAGTCCCTTCGCCGGATCATGGGGTACAGTTGGCAGGACCACGTGTCAACCGGCGGTTGCACGTGAGACTGGCATGGGACCTGTTACTTGCATAATCCAGGATCGCCAACTCAGGCTATATGGCCACCTAGCTCGCCTCCCTATGGACGACCCTGCCCATCAAGTTGTCTCGCAGAGAGACAACCCTGGGTGGAGGAGACCTGTGGGACGTCCTAGGAGATCATGGCTTGGGCAGCTCGACGAGACCTGTCGCGAGGAATTAGAGATGGGCCGTGTGCCTGCCTGGAGACTCGCCTCGAGGGATCCTCGTGGCTGGAAGCGAAGGTTGGATGCGGCCATCGCCCCCGTAGGCGTTAGCCCCTTGATGATGATGATATATATATATATATATATATATATATATATATATATATATATATATATATATATATATATATATATATGGGTGGGTGCTTCACGCGCATGGTGATGTGAAGCGATGGTGTGGTAGTCTAGTGTTAAGTGCTTGCATGCCTTCTCCCTTGCAGCTTCCACCCCTGGCTAGCTCAGTGCGAAAAAGGGAGCAGCTTTTGAATAAGTCTCCCCTGCCAGGTCACAGCCTCTCCATCATCAAGACTTCTGCAGTGCCTCCTCGTGGCCACCCATGGGTAACTGGGCACCTTGCTGTCCCAGGCTAAATCTGTAGGGGATCTCGGAGCAGCAGGAGGCCCCAGAGGTACGGAGCTATGGCCCACCAGCGTGTGGACATGCTCTGGCTCCGTACCAACTCCTGCCCCCTAGCCAACCAGGGGTAGTGAGGCGGCTCGGGGGAGGTGAGCCTTGCCAGTCCTCCTCCCCCCAGAAAGACCCTCTGGCAATGTCACAGATAAATGGAAATGCTGGGGGGAGGGGTGCAGTCCCTCCCACCCAGCAAGTAAGGCGAGCTGTGGGTCCTGCTGGGAGGGCAAATGTCGGGGTGCAGGATTGGAACGAGAGTTACTCGTCTCACCTGCACCCAGGCTGGCGCCAACCCACCATGAAGCTTGTGGGGCAAAGCCCTCGAGAACCCCAGGCAGATGGGCGGTCCCACAGCCTGCCGACCCCCTTTATTTGGGGCTGTGTCGGCGGGGGCGGCAGAGGTGGCGTGCACCCGGAGTGACCACCCGAGATTTAATCTCAGGCATGCTTTTCGGGTAGGCGCTTGGAACATCCAGTCCTTGTGGCAGGATGAGCGGTTACCTCTGCTAGCGGGAATTGAAGCGACTGGGAGGTGAGGTGGCTGCCCTCTCAGAAGTGAGAAATCTGGTAGTGGCACGATCAGTGTATGTGGTTTC
>NC_051402.1:8197986-8211852 GCF_015228065.2 Penaeus monodon
TGGCGTGGCCGAGCAAAAAACAATAACGTTTCCAATCGTTTTGGTTAAAAAAGCGTACCCTCCTATAAAGCCCTCCGAGTTACACATCAGAAAAAAAGCAGTTTTTTGCATTTTCCATACCCGGGATAGAGACCCAAGAAAAGCCTTCGGAAATTTAGATTCCCCCTCTAGCAAGCCCTGTGAGCTCACCACTAGGGTATGAATCGGACATCCGGGGTGCGGAACCCAAGCACCTGCCCGACAGGAGCCGCCGAAAAAAAGGACAAATTTTGTCAGAAAACCTCCTTTTCCCCCTTATCCCAGCAAAACCTGGAAAATCCCCCCGACCCAAAAACGACCTCCTGCCGACCCCTTTTCGTTCTGTCGTCTACCCCCATGCCCCGGTTCTCCGGTTGTTCCCCCCTTTTCTATTTTATATCCCTTCCCTCCCTTTCCCCTTCCGACCTGAAGATGGAACCAGGTTTATTTTTTACAAATCTAATTTTTACATTGGGGTTTTCTACCATATGAATATATAATATAATTATATATATATTATAAGAAATATTTATATATAATGTATATATATATATAATATATATATAATATATATAATATATGTATGAGTATGATATGATACATACAAAATAATAATATATATAAAATTAAAATTATTTAAAAAATTAAATATATATAAAAATTTATATATTTAATTAATTTATATATTAATATTAATATATATATATATATAATATATATATATATATATATAAAATATATTTAAATTGGTGTGTGTGGTGTGGGTGTGTGGTGTGTGTGTGTGTGTGTGTGGTTGGTTTTGTGTGTTGTGTGTGTTGGGTATAAATATATATGTAGTATTTATTATTTTATATTGCTATATTATATAATATTATATATATATATAATATATATATAAATTTAATATATTTTTTTGTGTTTGTGTTGGGGTGTGTGTGTGTGTGTGTGTGTGGTGTGTTGTGTGTGTGTGTTAAATATATATGTATGATTTTTATACTATATATATGATATAATATATATATTATATATATAAATATATATAATTTTATATATATATATATATTAAAATAATATGATTATATATATATATATATAATTAATATAATAATTACATATATATATATTAAAATTAAATATATATATATTATAATATATATATATAGCAAAAAGTAAATAATAAATATAACATATATATTTTAAAAAAAAAAAAATTTTTCAACGGTATATGCTCATGTTTTTAGCGGCCCCTGGTTACAGCATGATATTTTTGTGTTTTCATGTTTGATGCCCTTGGGTGAGTACGTGGTAGGGTCGCTAGTTCTTTCCACGGAGAGTGCCGCTGTTACCCTTTTTGGGAATCATTTTCTCTATTTTAAACGGGCTTGGGACTAGGCTGACTTGGGGCGGCTTGCCCCGTGGGTAGCTAGGAACGAGGGAAATTCCCTTGCCCCAAGGGAAAAAACGCGCCGGTCGGTGCTCAACCCCCGAACTCAGATTTCCGTCGTGACAGTCTTGAGTCCCATGCTCAAAAAAAACCCGGGCCCCCGCGGCCTATATAAAATAAAATATTAAAATATAATTTAAAATATATATATAATATATTAATTTTATAAAAAAATTAAATTTTAATATATAAATATATATATATATATATAAATTTTGTATATATGTGGGTGTGGGTGTGTGGGTGTGTGGGGGTTGTGGGGTTTTGGGGGGTGGTTATAATTTTCATATTTATTATATGTAAAGATAATTTTATTTTATACTACATGTACAATAAATAATATATTTTATAATTAGATATATACAAAATTATATATATATATTTTATAACATATAATATAATAATAATATAATATAATAAATGATATATATATATATATATAATATAAATATATTTTTATATATAATATATATGTGTGTGTGTGTGTGGTGTGGTGGGTGTGTTAGTAAAATATATATAATTATAAAAATTTTATATATATATATATATTATATTAAATAAATAATGATATATATAAACATAATTTAAAATATATATACAAAAATTAAAATTTTATATACATACATATATTATACAATATATACAATATACACCTTATTGTTTCTATAGATATAGATCATAACCTGTCCCTTCTTTTCCTTCAGTTGTCCTCGCCGCTGCCATCCCCAACATCGGCCTCTTCATCTCGCTCGTGGGCGCCGTGAGCAGCTCCACTCTAGCCCTTATCTTTCCTCCGCTAATTGAGGTCGTCACCTTCTGGCCCGATAGAGGGCCCCCCCAAAATGGGCATCACAGGGAGGGGAGGAGGAGAAAACAAAACATGAAGAAGATATACATGGAAAAAACAGATTATTTGAGCACATAAAAAATAAAACACACATGTGTTGTATGTATATATATAATATATATATTTTTTATATATTATTAATTTTTATATATAAATAAATAAAAATATATATTTGTAAATTATATCTAAATAAATCTATATAATAAATATTTGATATATGTATTTATATATATAGATATAATATAAATATGTGGGTTTTGTGTGTGTGTGTGTGTGTGTTTTGGGTGGGGGGGGGGGTTTTTGTGGTGTGGGTGGTGTGTGTTTTTGCGTGTGTGGTAATAAATAATATAATATTATATATAATTATATAAATATAAAAAATTTTGTATATAAAATATTATAATATTATATATTTACTATATATATATAAAATTATAATATATAAAAATATATAAAATTAATAAATATAAGTATATGTAGGTATATATATATATATAAATTATATATAATTTTTTAATTTAATAAATAAAAAATAAAATAAATATAATATCTATATAATATAAAATAATAATTTTATAGAGTATTATATATTTTTTATTTTATTATATAAAATTTAAATTATATTTTATAATAAAATATATATATTATATATATGCGTGTGTGTGTGTGTGGTGTGTGTGGTGGGGGTGTGGTGTGTGTGTGTATGTGTGTGTGTGTGTGTTTGTGTGTGTGTGTGTGTGGGGTGTTGTGGGTTTTGGTGTGTGTATTATATAAATAATATATTATATTTTATATATATTAATATATAATATATATTAAAATATATAATGTAATAAATTATTAATATATGTAATATATTAAAATATAATATATATATATATTATAATATATTATATTATTAAAATATATATATAGGGGTGTGGTGTAAATATGGGGTTTTTATATATATATAATATATATATATATAATTTATAATTATATATTTTAATATATAAAGTGTGTGTGTGTGTGCTTTGGGTGTGGGGTGTGTGTGTGTGTGTGGGTGGGCGTGTTTTATGTGGTGGTGGTGGTGGGGTGTGGTGTGTGTGTATGTGTGTGTGTAGTTGGGGGGTGTGTGTGTGTGTGTGTGTGTGTACGTGGTGCGGGGTGTGTGTGCGGTGTTGTGTTTTGGTGTTTGGTGTGTGGGTGTGCGGGGTTTTTATATAAAAATATATTTAATATAAAATATAATTATATATATATATTTAATATATGTGTGGGGTTTTGTGTGTGGGTGTGGGGTGTGTGTGTGGTGGGGTTGTGGGGGTGTTTAAAATTATTATAATATATATATAATATTATATAATATATATATATATATATATATATATATATATATATATATAAATATATATAAAATATATATATATATATAATATATATATTATGTGTGTTTTTGTGGTGTGTGGTTGGGTGTGTGTGTGTGTGCGTTTTGTTTTTTTGGGGGTGTGTTGTGTGTGTGTGTGTGTGTGTTGTGGGGGTGTGGGTGTGTGTGTGTGTGGGTGTGTGTTATATGTATATATATATATTATAATAATAATATATTATTTATAAATATATATATATTATATATATATATATATGCGGTGTGTGGTGTTTTTAATACATTAATATATATATATATATATATTTTAATTAATATATATATATAAATATTATATATAATATATTTTGTATATATATATATATATAATATATATATATATATATAAAATATAATATATATAAAAATATATAATATATATGTATAAAATTGTGTGTGTGTGTGATTTGGGGTGTGAAAAATCCGTTTTTTTAATTCTGATTTTGACCCCCTTTTCTGGTTCTTTATCGACTTTAAACATGGGTTTTCACAAGGCACCATCAGCAGATCCAAGCCATGTGGACTTCTTCGTAAAGGGCAAAAAGGACTGATTTTACCTGTACAGGATGGGCCGGGGAATGTTACGCTGTGAATACCCGGTCGTTTATTTTTTACTTTTTCCCCTTTTTCCCTTTTCTTTAGTTGTGTGGGGGGGAGAGAGAGGAGAAAAGAGAGAGAGAGAGAGGGGGGAGAGAGAGAGAGAGAAGAGAGAGAGAGAGGGGAGAGAGAGGAGAGAGAAAGACGAGGGGGAGAGAGAGAGAGAGAGAGAGAGAGAGAGAGAATAATTTCTAGGGGAGAAAGAGAGAGAGAGAGAGAGAGGAGAGAGAGAGAGAGAAGCGGGAGAGGAACAAGGGATTAGGGTTTTTAAATCAGAAAAAAATGTAAGACAACCTCTCCTTTGCGGGTTTGATCATCTAATATGAAAGATTTTAAAATTTTGGTAGGAATCATTATTGAAAATTTATTCACATTTTAAAGGCAGTGCCGGTTTAGATTTAACCCCGTCAAAAATTACAGAGCGAAGAACATACAAGTCCTTTAAGGAGGAAGTTTTACATTTATCGTGAAATGACATCTTCAATTGTCATCGACAATTATCTCTGAATAAAAAAACAACGGAAGTAGCGATATCCCTTTTTATCTTAAATTTCCCCTTTCAAAAACTTTAAGTAATTGAAATATTTTAGACTTTATTTTGACCATGCCTAACGAGTGTATCACCCTAAAAAAAATAACTTCCCTAATACCCGTACGCTTTTAAAAATTGATAAAATGGAAAATCCCAACTCTGCAAATTTCAAAGAATAAGAAAAACACATTGTTAAATGTTTAGGGTTAAAAAACCCAAAATTTGTTTAAGTAATTTACAAAAAAAATATATGGGTATACACTTTATTCTAAAAAATTAAAACCCTGCGTAACAAAATCAGAAAATATGGACTTTCACTGCACCTAGCATTAAACCGGACTTTAAAAAAAAGTCATTAAAAAGTATTTTATTATTTTATTTATTATTATTATTATATTATTTTTATTTTATTATTATTGTCATATTATCCTTGTTTCGTTTTTTTTTGTTTTTTATTATTTCTTTCTTATTATCATCATTTTTATTATTATTAATTTTTTCAAAATTTTTGTGTATCAATATTGTCATCGTTATTTTATATTATTATACATTATTATCATTTTTTTCCATTATAATAGTTGTTATTTTTGTGATGTCGCTATTATTTTAAATATTTTTGCAATATCATGTCTATTGTTTTGCATTGTTATTTTTACTTTTTATTATTATCTTATTTTACATTTTATTATTATTATCATTTTCATTACATTTTTTACCCGTGGGATTAATTTTATTGTGATAATTTTTACAATTACTATAAAATTTATTTTTTTTATTTTTATTATTATTTTTTTTTACGGGGGGGTTATGTTTTAGCATCCTTTTATTTTAATATGTTATTATATCATCATTTTCAATTATTATTTTTATGATTTTTATTATTTTTATTATTTATGAGAGTAGAAGAATATTATTATTTTTTCTTACTTTATTATTTTTATTGATTTTAGTTTGCTAATTGAAACAAAACCGGGCCCTCCCAGCGACCGGGGGTGTTTAAAGTTGGGGGAAGGAACACCAACAAATATGCCAACAATTCTGCAGAGGCCCCTGAGGTATAGCGAAAGCAGTAATTCCCATTAACTTTCCCCTTGCCCTTTAAAAGTATTGTTTTCAATCATCATTACTTCATTATAAAAAATAATGATGATGAAATTGTGATGATGATGATATGAGATATGATGATGATGTGGATGTTGATGAGATGATGATGTGATGATGAGATGATTTATTATTATTTTTATCATTATTTTTATTGTATTATTTATTATTTTTTGTTGTTTTTTGTTATTACTTTATAATTATTATTAATTTTTAATTAATTTTTATTTTTATTTTTAAGGTTAGTATATTATTTATTATTATTATTTTATTATTATTTTTATCATTACTATTATTATTTTATATTATCATTATTTTTACATTATTTTTCTTAACATGTTTTTATCATTATTATTTATCATTTTTTTTTTATCAGTAAAAATCATTAATATATGAGTATGTTCTGAAAATTTGAAAGAAACGTATTTCTTACATTTTTGTAATATCATCATCGCATTACAGGTGTTACTAATGGTATTATTTACATTGTCAGAGCAAGTTTATTATTATTATCTTTTGTTTTTACTTTTTTTACTTCATTAGGGGAAATTTTTTTGTAATATTAAAATTTTTCCCCACGTTATACAAAAGAGAAATTTGACAAAAATCATTAACTGAGTACTTTTTTAACCCAAAAGGGTGCTTTTAATACTTTTGCCGGTAACATCTGGTATCTTTTCTCCATTTTTTTTGTTATTTTATATAAAAAAATATCGAAGTTTTTAATTTTTATACAATCAAATATAAATTATTAAAAAGAAGTTTTTTAATAAAAAATTCAAAAATTTCGGATATTTTCTTTATCTTTATTCAGTTACCTACCATTTTAAAATGCCCTATCTAAATTAAACCATAATAAAAATGGGCCCCCCCGCTAAGCCTGCCAGGCTTAGTTTTGCTCGTTTTTTCTCCCAATACCCATCAACCAGAGCAATATGGGGAGTGGGACCAAAAAAAAAGGCCATTGGGGGAAAGGGAAGAAGCCTTAGCACCCCTGGGTTTAGTATAAAAAGGTGAAAAGCACAACCACTGTGCTTAGTAAAAAAATTTGCTTAGAACTAGTGTGTTTAGCATAAAAAAGAAACAAAAATATAAACACGAATAAAACGGTAACATAGCGTCAACAGCTACAGCCCCCGTGCCCAGAGCATCTTTGAAGGTGGAGGTGCAGAGTTGGCTGTTTTGGTAAGTTTTTATTTTCCCAAAAAAATCCCCTGTGCAGGCTGACCCCTCCAGGGACTCGCCCCGTTTTTCTTTTCGCCCAGAGTTCTGTGTTCCCACTGACGTAATTTCTACTTACCTACACACACGCGCGCGCGGCAACACCACACACACACACACAACCAAAAACACACACACACACGCACGCACACCACACACACACGCACGCACGCACGCACAAAAACCACCCACACACACACACACACACAACATACACACACCCCACACACCAACACAAATAAAATTTCCCACACCACAACATACCCCCCATACCGCACAAAAACCCAACACCCACACAAACACACCAAAAACTACCACACACAACCGCAAAACCAAACACACACAAACAAACCACAACAAACAAACACACACCAACACGCCACACACAACAAAACACACCATGACACAAACACACACACACATACAACACACACAAAATACACACGACACACACCGAACACACACACAAACACAACACTGACAAAACAAACACAACAACTACACACGCACGCCCCCGCACAAACACAAACACACACAAAAAGAACACACACAAACACACACCCCGGGACGCACACACACAAACACACACACACACACACACACAACACACCCCAACCACACACACACACCCCACCCACACATCACACGAGACACACACACAAACACACACCAGGGTAGTTATAAATATATTATATTTTAAAAATTATATATAATATATATATATATATATATATATATAAATATATTATATAATAAAATTTATGTTAACAATAAAAACATACAAAAATATAAGGCCCCAAACGTAGACACATAAATACAAACACAGTAAACCACACACATACCAAAAAAGAAAAAAAAAAAAATAAGCGCGTGCTCACATACGCGCGGGGGCCGAGCGTGGTGCATGGCTCCCCCCACGCACCGCAAGCGGCGTTTAAGTGTGCACGCGCGCGTTTTAAAAATTTTAGGAAACGAAACTAGTACGATGAATTTCCTTGGGAAAGAACTTAACCCGATTGTATTTCCATGGGTGGCCAGGAACCCCCAAGTATGTGGTCCCAAGCCGGAAAATAGGAAAATGATTACCAAAAAAAGGTAACACCGGAAATTCCCCGTGGAAAGAATTTGAGTCGGGGGTTCGATTTAAACGACCGGCGCGTGCCCTTGGGCAAGGAATTTCACCGATTGCCTCCCAACCCACTGGGTGGCCAACCCTCTCAAGTCAGTCCCGGGTAAAAAGAAAGGTGACGATAAAAACCCCGGGCGGAAGGCAAGGCAAACCGCCGCTAAAAATTTGCCAAAAAATCATGGAAATCAGACGCCAAGTCCTTGTAAAAATTATATATTACAATTATAAATATAATATTATATATATAATTATTATATATATATATATAATATGTAATATAATATAATATTGGGGTGGGGTATGTGTAAAATATAGAGGCATTGAATACATATATAACATACATAAATATATTATATATAATATATATAATAATATTATATATATTATATTTGTATAATATATATTTTAATATAACATATATATATATATCATCACAATAAGGTATGTTATTTTTGGCAGCCGTGGACCCTCCACACCTTTTTGCCATAAACTCGATCTTGCGCTTTTCTTTCAATGTCCCATCGACAACCCGCAAAATCTTGATGTTGCGCTCAGTCTTGTCTTGGGTTTTGCCTTCCCCTGTTTTTACAACCATCCTGTCAGCAATTTTCTTCTCAATACTTTTTTTTCTCATCACAGACCAAAAAAATTTAATTTCCTTTTTTTCAAGATGCCAACAGCCGGTTTTTCAATTTTTTTTTCAGACTTCTCATTTGTTTTTTCTTTTCCCTTTAAACTTTAAAATGATCATAAACCACTTTTTAAAAAACTTTTAAATCTTTTCTTGCATCTTTTCAGCACCAACACTCAAACCATATATGAAATTTGGGAAAACAAGAGTTCAATAACCTCAGCTTGCCTAAGGTAATCTTTGGTCTTTCCCGGGTGTTATTTAGAGAACTGTGGCGTTTTTGGCAAAGGGGAATTCTTCTTTATCTCCGGGAACATCATAGTATTATTAAACAGCTCCAAGATAAGGAACTCTTTACATTTTCCAAACCATTCAAATTTATTTTAACATGTCACATTGTTCATTGCCGGTTATCTTTGAATCTATGATCTTTGTTTTCTTGGCATAAGAAACAAGCCAGCCTTTTGCTTCTTCCTTTAAATTATTAGAGCTGTTGTAGTTCAGTGATATGCTGGGGAATCAAAACTAATCATTGGCGTACCCTTTGATTTTATATTTTTTATCCTCAAATCTACAGTTCCTTCAAAATTCCCAGAGCACCTCATAATTTTTTTCAGAATATAGTTAAAGAGGGGTGGAGCGAAATGTAACCCCGTCGCACTCTTGTTTTACTCCGAACCATTTGTTTAACCCCTAAAATGGTTTTTACAGTTTCTTTTTGTTGGTATACATGGCTTTTATAGTTGGATGAGGTTTGGAAATCTACGTTTTTGTTTTCCAGAGGAAACGGAACACAGTATCAAAAAACTTTCAAGTAATCAATGAAAAAAAAGGTATAGGTCTTTTTGATTTTCTCTGTTTTTCTATGATCAATTTCAGATTTAGATCTGGTTTTGGTACCTTTTTAGGGTAAAAAAACCCGTTCTCTGAATTTTTTTTTTTAATTCAACTTATTTTTCAGCAATATTTTTCAACAAAATTTTTCTGCTGTGACTTATTTAAAGCAATTGTCCGTTATGTTGCATTGGGGTGCGTCACCTTTTTTGGATGGGAGCAAAGATGATTTTTTCCGGTCTTCGGCCATTTTCTTTCACCAAATTTTTTCAAAGCTTTTAGAAGAGTATTCCACACTTCGCCCTTACTTTGATTAGTTCCGCTGTTTTTTTCAACCATTCGGGTTTGTTTTTCTTTTAACTTTTATGGCTTTATAATTGTCCAGCATGGGGGGGTTTATCTTTGCGTCATTTGGGCTAATGAGTTGTTTTTAGATCTTTTTTTTTTTTTTTTTGTATAGGTTGAACAATATTGCCCCTCTATCTTTTACTTCTTTTCCATCACATAAAAAAAATCCACTTCAGTTTTTAGTGTCCATTGTAGGTTTTAAATTTTTGTGTGAGTTTCGTATCCTTGGTAGAGTTCTTTAGTTTTTTTATTTATAGAACAGTTTTGAAATTTCTAGCAAGTTTATTAAATTTTTCCTTATTTGTCGCCAATAATCTTTTTAATTTTTTTATTTTTTTTTTTTGTAAATTACTTTAATGGTTATGTACCCTTTTATTTTAGGGATTTTTTGTTTTTTTCACTTAGTGTTTTTTCAGGGGATCCAGGGGGGAATTTTTTTTTTTTTGGCATATTTCTTAAGCAGCGCTCAGCAAAAGTTCTTTTCCTTCTTCCCCCCAAATCATTTTGGGTTTTTCTCTTCACATGATTGAGACTTCAATTTTGACACTGTAATTCTGTAATTTTTATCAAAAGTTTGTAGTCGAGCTTTTGAGGGGTGTTGGCGCTCCCTCTTTTTGAGTCTTATTGAAAACGATAAGTTTGGGGGCACTGGCAGCGGCACAGGGCTTTTTTTTGGCATTTTTATGCAACTTTTCCGTTTTTTGGCAGACAATGTAGTCAGTTGTTGCATTTTTTTTTGTCTGGGGAAAACACAGTACAAAGGGCTTGGGTGGTTGGAAAAAGTATGGCTATAACAGATTATTTGTACTACAGAATTCAAAAAATTTCACTTTTATTTTTAAACTCCAAGGCCCAAATTTTTTACAGGGTCATTTTCAGATAATTTTGCCTAATTTGGCGTTGAGGCTCCCCTGATTTTTTTACATCTCTGTTTGGGATTGTGTCAAAGTTTCTTTGGGGAGATTTTAAACATTTTTCCTTTCTTTTATCACTTCAAGTGGGTTTGGGGCAAGCGGTATAATCTAATGTTATGAGGTTTTGCTTGTATTCTGATTTTAAAATGCGATCATTTTTTGGGCGTACCAATTTTGTGCATTTGCAGTTTTTTCAGAGAAACATAGCAAATCCCGGGGATAATTTCCGTCTTTTTTTGTTTTCTTTAGTTTTTAAAAATTCCATTACTTTTCAATTTGGGCCCCTGATTCCAGTATTTTAATGCTGTATCTACCATTTCGTTACAGACATATGTAATTTACCCATCTCTTTCATTTCCTTACGTTCCACGTTCCGATTTTTAATTGTTTCTTAATTGGACATGTTTTCTTTGTCTTCTTGTCTTCCAGATGCATATTTAACATTGTCAGCCTGGTTGCCCACTGAATAACGCGCCCCATTGATAACCCACGCGACGGGCGATGTGGTATGAATTATCATTTCTGTATTTAATCATTGGTGTAGAGGTTTGTCAGGAGAAAATAAAAGTTGAGTGGAATCCCCCAGGCTCCTTCTCAACTCGCAGTCTCCAACTAACTAGGAGGAACTATCTCTGCCGCTTTTAAAACAGTTACACTGTAATACGCCAGACATATTATTTGGTGAAACCAGTAATCAGTAGAACCGAAGGTATTTCACAGATATCCACTGCCCTGCTGGCCGCAGTTTCACCGCAACCCTGGATAGGGGGCTAATAGGGTGCTATCCTTGTTCAAGGGAACCCCAGGGTTCTGTTTATTGTCTTACCCCGGACATTTAATAATATATATATATACATATATATATAATATATATATATATATATATTATATATTTTATATATATATATTCATCAATATCAATAACAGTATGTATGTTGAGCAGCGTGGACATCTCACCATCTTCTCCACTAAACTGATCTTATGTTTTTTTTATTTGTACATTCGACTAGCCCGCAAATGATCTTTGTACTGTCGTCAGTCTTGTCTTGGTTTGGTCTTTCCCCCTGGGGTTCCTTGAACAAGATGAGATCCCCTTATTAGAATACCTCATACCGGGTTGCGGGTGAAACTGTCGGCAGCAAGGTCAGCTGGATATGGTGAACACCCTTCAGTTCTTACTGATATGGCTTACCAATTAAATGTTGTGGCTTTCTAGTGATACTGTTTTAAAGCGGCAGAGATAGTTCTCTATGTTAGTTGAGATGCAGTGAGAGGAGCTGGATCACTCAACTTTTATTTTCTCTGAAAACTCTAACCAATGATTAAATACAGAATATATATATATATATATATATACACACATAATATATATATCTGTGTGTGTGTGTGTGTGTGTATAAAATATATGTGTAATATATATATTATATATATATATATATAATATATATATATATATATATGTGTGTGCGTGTGTGTGTGTGTGTGTGTGGTATGTGTGTGTGTTGTGTTTTACATACATGTGTATATTTTCACACAATATGTATGTATATATGTAAATAGTGGTATATATGTATATATATAACATATATTATATATATATATATTATACATATTTCTTCTTACTTCTTTTCTTAGCTTTATCCCTTTTATATGGGGTGCCTGATGATGGTTCTGGAGATATCTTTTATGGCCGGATTGCCCGTCTGACGCAACCTTCTCCACTACCGGGCCCGGAACCAGCACCGATTGGGCAGGTCTTACCACCAGTGGCTAGGTAAGCAATCGAGGTGAGGTCCTTGCCTAAGGGAACAAGGCCGGCCGTTGACTCGAACCTCGAACTCAGATTGGCATCGGTTGAGTCGATCGTGGACCTCGCGTGAGAGGAAGTCACCCCCCCAACCATGCTACCGGGTTTTATATAATACAACATTATATTTAATATAATTAAATTTAAAAAAATATTACACATATAAATAAATATTATATGGATATTATATGGGGGTGTTGGTTGGGGTGTAAAGCCCCCCCCCAATATTTTTGTTAATCTGTTAATTAATTTTTTTATCCATTTTTTTAATTTAGTGTTTTTTAAAATGTGCATATCTCTTTTTTAAAAAAGGAATTAAAAAAAAAAAACAAAAAAAAAATAAAAGAAGAAACCGAGGAAAAAGAAACCAAAAAAAAATTTAAGGCCCCATTGGTGTGTGGGATTTTAAATGTATATGAATTTAAATAAATAATATATTATAATAATTTTCTATAATATTTTAAAATATAAAATTAAAATAATATATATATATAATTTTTATTTTTTTATTTTTTTTTCAAGTCCCCGTCCCACAAGGCGTGGCGAAGGTTTCCAAATTTTCTTTGGGAATTTGAGCGGTGGTTTTTCCCCTTTTACCGCCCGGGTTTTTTCGAGTCACATCTTATTTACCGGTCCTACTAAGACCGGGATGACGGGCGGGTACTCACCAGGGCAGGTAGGCAATCGAGGGAAGTTCCCTTTCCCAAGGGAACAACGCGCTGGTGGTGACTCGAACCCGAATCAGATTGCCTTGGGCAGCTTGGTCTGATGCTCTAAACTCGGACCCCGGCCCTTTTATTAATATAATATATAAAATATATATAATATATAATATAAATATATATAATATAAAATTTTTTTCTTTTTCTTTTTTCTTTTTAACGGTAGGTTTATGTTTTAGCCCCCTGGTCCAGCAGATACTTAATTGAGTTTATTGGATGTCTTGGAGTGAGTACGTGTTAGGATCCCCCGTTCCTTTCCCCGGAGAGTCCGGGTACCTTTTAGGGAAACATTCTTCTATTTATCCCGGGCTTGGGGGAA
>NC_051402.1:8218550-8226050 GCF_015228065.2 Penaeus monodon
AAGAATGAAATTCAGATACAGTGAGATAGACGGATAAGGAAAGAAAGAAGAAAAATGAACAGCAATATAAAATAAGATTAAATACAAAGAATGTTAGTCCAAGTTACGCCAAGCAAGGTCCTCGCAAACAGACACGTCAAGGCATACAGACAGCCAGACAAAGACAGGGACTAACGGCAAGGTTTGCTGACGAAGTGGACAGAAGTCCGATACTGAGTGCACAATGAGAGCCAAACCACCTGGTTCCTACTACTATCTCCCGGCTCATCAGATACAGCCACAGATACTACATCAGTTACGCCGCAGATTATCGGCGCATAGACGCACGAAGGGAATTTCCACACGATATTTTTCGCTACGTTATCTCTGGGTTACAGCGAAATGACGCCTAATATACGTTAAACGGTTTGGAGGGATTTGGAGACTCATCTGTCGGTACATGGTGTGACCAAGTGTCCGAGTCGTCCTTGAGTTAAACATGAGGATGAGAGCTTGCAACCGGCTCGAGGACGAAAGCTGACGGTTGTTAATGATGAAGACAATTGCGGATTCAGAGCTGATCGTGAAAATTATTCTCTCATAAAAATTCATTGAATCTTGAGAGAGAAGAAATGGATGATGCGATAAGAGAGAGAGAGTGAGATGAAATGAAAGGAAAGCTTAATCATCGTCTAGATTGTCTTTCTGAGTCATTCGCAAACTCTAGACAGCAACGAAAATAAAACACGGTAAAGATGATAACATGGGAAATAGAAGTAATAGTAATGATAATTAATTGCATTGGGAAAAGATAATAGTAATAATAATGATGGTTATTTCTTACTAAGAATTATGATGATAATAATGGTAATTGTTAAAATAATGAAAGCAATAATGATAATGTGATAATAATTATGATTACTTTTAATGACGTTTGTAAAAATGAAATTAACGATGATTAACAAAATGATAACAATGATAAGAAAAATAATAATAATAATAGTGATTAATGAAATAATAGTAATGATAAAGAAAATGGCAATAATAATAAAGATTAAGACAATGATATTAATGAAAATTAAAATAATGATAATGATGATGACAGGCATGATAGTAAAGATAATAATGGAGATATTAATGATGATGACAGTAATGATAATGATGATGATGATGATGGATAATGGCATCAGAAATAAGCATTTCAATAGTAAGAGTAACGATAATAAAAGTAGCAAAAAGAATGAAGACTAGATATGATAATAATGGCGATAACACCATAAAATCATGAGTCACATTCTGCCGAGTAACTATATTATGAACGTACCACTGGAATGTGCACCTGATACTACGGTACAATAGTATGTATCTGATTGTGTGTGTGCTGCACTCAAACTGATCAGCAACAGTGAAGGCAGACACGCATGTTACTAAAAAATATTCAAAATCACACATAAAATAATAAAATAATAATGCAGAAAGAGAGAGTTCAACAGAAAAAAGAAAGAAAGAGAGAAAGAGCGAGAGAGCGAGAGAGAGAAAGAGAGAGAGAGAGTGTATAACGGTTCAGAACCCTATTGCAATGGCTTAGCAGGGTAATGATAATGGTATGATGGCTTGACCCTTTATTGATTTAAGTACAACACAGTATGGGAAAATAGGAGACAATGTCTATGGGAAAAGCGGTGAATGCGGGTTTACGGGTCATATCGACCCGCCTGAGGGCGAAGGCTCACCCGACTTTACCACGTCAGGCACTGGGCACGAACTGACTAAGCTGGGTCATCCTCGGTATAAGTAGTGAGCGTTCCTTCCGTGGTGTGGAAGGAACAGTGAGGCAGCTGGGGGGAAATGTACGAACAGCTGCCGAGGTATGGGGGAGCGAGGTGAGGTCACCGATCCCGTCAGTTAATGACCCTCCACATTGTATAGACTGAGAGAGAGAGGGTTGGGGGTCACAAGAGATCGTGAAATCATACGATTAGAACACATGCCGAAGAACTAATTACTGTTGAATTACAAACGGAAAGAAACGATACATAGACGTTTACAAATATATATATATATATATATATATATATATATATATATATATATATATATATATATATATATATATATATCATCATCATCTTCATCAAGGGGCTGACGCCGATGGGGGCGCACGGCCGCATCCACCCTTCGCTTCCAGCCACGAGGATCCCTCAAGGCGAGTCTCCAAGCAGGCACACCGGGCCTGACTCAGATCTCTGATTCCTCACAACAGGTCTCGTCGAGCTGCCCAAGTCATGATCTCCTGGGTCGTCCCACAGGTCTCCTCCACCCAGGGTTGTCTCGCAGAGAGACAACCTGATGGGCAGGGATGTCCACAGGGAAACGAGCTAGGTGCCATATAGCCTGAGTTGGCGATCCCGGATCATGCAAGTAATAGGTCCCATGCCAGTCTCACGTGTAACTGCCAGTTGGACACGTGGTCCTGCCAACTGTACCCCATGATCCAGCGAAAGGACTTGTTACAAAAGGCATCAAGGCGAGACTCCAAGACACTGGATAACGTCCAGGTTTTGCTTCCATAGAGCAAAACTGGCAGTATCAAGGCCTTGAAGACACGCAGCTTGGTCCTTCTGCATAGGTACTGACATCTCCAAATGCTCTTGTTGATCGAGTTCATGGC
Source organism: Penaeus monodon (assembly GCF_015228065.2). Taxonomy (NCBI): domain Eukaryota; kingdom Metazoa; phylum Arthropoda; class Malacostraca; order Decapoda; family Penaeidae; genus Penaeus; species Penaeus monodon. The sequence goes on from NC_051402.1 coordinate 8,221,201, forward strand.
TCCTGTTGCCAGACCAATCCGTCTACTGAACTCTTGGTCTGACAACCCAGAGATATGGACTACGCTACCAAGGTATGTAAAACTTTTTGTAACTTCAACTCCTCCCGGCAAGCATGGATCGACTGAACGGGTTCCACTAACAGGCCCCCAAAGTCCTGAATCTTTGTCTTGGTCCAGGAAACCTCTAGGCCTAGGGATTTCGCCTCATTGCTAAATACATCAAGAGCCGTCACAAGCGACTCCAAGGACTCAGATAGGATGGCAACATCGTCGGCAAAGTCAAGGTCTGAGACCTTGATATTGCCTAGTGTTGCTCCGCACTGACTTTGGCTAGTACCTCTGCCCATTATCCAGTCCATACAAGTGTTGAAAAGTGTTGGCGCAAGGACACAGCCTTGCCTCACCCCTGAATTAACAGGGAAGAAGTTCGACAGACCCCCACCACACTTTACAGCACTTTCAGTACCAGTATAAAGGCTTGCTATCAGGCCAATAATCTGTGTTGGAATTCCCCTGAGTCTCAGGATCTCCCATAGCGATTCCCGATGCACCCAGTGAAACGCCTTCTTGAGGTTAATGTAGGTTGCAAGCAGCCCACGACCAAACTCACGACGGCATTCCACAATTACTCAAAGCACTAGTATACGGTCTATCGTGGACTTGCCACGAGTAAATCCAGACTGCTCCGGTGTCTGATGCCTCAGTAGGTGGTTGCGGATCCGTTTCAGAAGAATGTGGGCGGTAACCTTGCCTGGTATGCTGAGTAGTGTAATGCCACAATCCCAATGATCCCCTTTTCCCTTCCAGAGAGGGATGACCACGCCCCTCAGCAAGTCAGGGGGAATGGTACCAGACTGCCAGATGGCAGTCAGGACTGTATGCAAGCCCCGAGCCATAGATTCACCCCCAGCCTTTAGCAGTTCAGCAGGGATATCACATATGCCTGCAGCTTTCCCACTCTCTAGCTTGGAAATCGCCAGCCTAACCTCTGTTAGGGTAGGAGGTCCCTCGCTGATGAGTGGGTCCGGCACAGGCATTGTGACATCGCTTGCATACAAGCTAACTGTTGGAGGGTCTACCTGGTACAACTGCTCAAAATACTCAGCCCAACGTTCACGAACCCCAACATGATCTTAGATGATCCGTCCATCTGCTAATCAGACTGCAGTCATCTGTGAGGAAGACTTAGAGTTCAGTTTTCTCAGGGCTTGATAGGCAAGAAATGGCCTTCAACCTCCTCAGCAAGATTCCTGATTAACTGTTCCTTGTCCCTTCTCAGCAGTGTCCGAGCCCTACGCACTGTGGAATGATGCAAGACTTGATTACCATTCACCTGTGTCTTGCGACATGCTTCGGTGGCCTCTAATGTCTCCAGGGAGATGGAATTCTGCCTTGCCCTCGGGCATACGTCAATGGACTCCTGAGCTGCTTTGAATGTTACACGCTTGAAGAGCTCCTACAGAGCAACTGGGTCTGTTAGGTTGTTGAGTTCTGTGAATCGGTCAGAGACTGCCATGGTGAACCCACGGGCACACTCCTCCTCCCTTAGTCTGTCCTGGTGAAACACCTTAGGGTGGCCACTGGAGGGACGGGGAGTTTTGAAGTGGACCCTCAGGGTAGCCACAACCAGCCTATGGTTGGTGCCACAGAATTCGGCACTCCGGTAAACCCTGCAGTTCTAGAGGATCCTCCATCGCGTGCTGACAAGAATGTGGTTGATCTCCTTGGCCATTGTACCTGTATCACTGTACCATGTCCAGCGATGCAGGTTGGAGTGCTGGTACCAGGAGCCAGAGATCCTCATTTTCTGGGACCTAGCAAAGTCCCGGAGAAGGAGGCTATTCTCGCTGCTGGGATCAGCTCCCGAGCCATGGGGGCCAACAGACATCTCATAGCCAGCTCGGTCACAGCCAGATACTGCATTGAAGTCACCCAGAACAATGTAAATATCTAGCCGGGGGCAATTATCTGCCACAGATGCGAGTTTGGCGCAGAACACCTCTTTCACATCAATTCTATATACATCAGTAGGGGCATATACAGCAATAAGAGACATGAAGCCAAAAGCATGCTTCAGCCTCATTGCCATAATATGCTCATCAACCGGTGTCACCTCAACTACTGAGGGCTGAAGTCGGCTGGAGATGGTTATGGCTACACCCTGGAGGTTTTGGCCATCACTGCGGCCCAACCAGTAGTAGGTGTACCCACCCACACTGATCATTCTGCTACCAGGTCTTCTCACCTCTTAGAGGGCAGCCACCTAACCTCCCAGTTGCTTCAATTCCCGTAATAGCAGAGGTAACCGCTCATCTTGCCGCAAGGACCGGATGTTTCAGGCACCTACCCGGAAAGCACGCCTGAGGTTAAACCTCGGGTGGTCACTCTGGGTGCACGCCCCTGCTGACCCCCAAATAAAGGGGGTCAGCAGGCTGTGGGACCGCCCATCCACCTGTGGGGTTCCCGAGGGCTTTGCCCCACAAGCTTCATGGTGGGTTGGCACCTGCTGGGGCGCAGGCAGGACAAGTAACTCTCGTTCCAATCCTGCGCCCCAACATTTGCCCTCCCAGCGGGACCCACAGCCTACCTTACTTGCTGAGTGGGAGGGACAATACCCCTCCCCCCAGCATATCCATTTATTTCTGACATTGCCGATGGGTCTTTCTGGGGGGAGGAGGACTGGAAAGGCCCACCTCCCCCGAGCCGCCCAGGTTGGCTAGGGGCAGGAGTTGGTACGGAGCCAGAGAGTGTCTACACGCCAGTGGGCAATAGCTCTATACCTCTGGGGCCTCCTGCTGCTCTGAGATCCCCCACAGTTTAGCCTGGGACCGCAAAGTGCCCAGTTACCCATGGGTGGCCACGAGGAGGCACTGCAGAAGTCTTGATGATGGATGATGAAGTCTTGATGACCTGGCAGGGGTGACTTATGCAAAAGCTACTCCCTTTTTCGCACTGAGCTAGCCAGTGGTGGAAGCTGCAAGCGAGAAGGCATGCAGGCACTTAACACTATCTAGGCTACCACAGCATCGTTTCACATCACCATGCGCACGAAGCACCCACCCACACATACATATATATATGTGGGTGGGTATATATATATATATATATATATATATATATATATATATATATATATATATATATATGTGTGTGTGTGTGTGTGTGTGTGTGTGTGTGTGTGTGTGTGTTTGTGTATATATTATATATATATATATATATATATATATATATATATATATATATATATATTATTATTATTATTATTATTATTAACGGTAGGTTCATGTTTGAGCCGCCGTGGCCACAGCATGATACTTAATTGTAGTTTTCATGTTGTGATGATCTTGGAGTGAGTACGTGGTAGGGTTCCCAGTCCCCATATATATGTATATAAGTATATGTATACACCCACACACACACACACACACACACACACACACACACACACACACACACACACACACATATATATATATATATATATATATATATATATGTATATATATACACATACACACACATATATGTATATATAAACGTGTATGTATATACATGTACATATATATACTTATATATACTCATGCAAATATATGTGTGTGTGTGTGTGTGTGTGTGTGTGTGTGTGTGTGTGTGTGTGTGTGTGTGTGTGTGTGTGTGCGTGTGTGTGTGTGTGCATGCATGTGTATGCGTGCGTGTGTGTGTTTATATATATATATAATATATATATTATATATAATATATATATATATATATATATATATATAATATATATATATATATATATATATATATATATATATATATATATATATATATATGCATAGTATATATAAGTATATATGTGTTTGTATATATATACACGTTTATATATACATATATGTGTGTGTATGTGTATATACACACACACACACACACACACACAGTGTGTGTGTGTGTGTATGTATGTATGTGTGTGTGTGTGTGTATTTATGTGTGTGTGTGTGTGTATGTGTGTGTGTGTATGTGTTTGTGTGTGTATGTATATATACATATACATATATACATATATATGAATAAATATTATATATATATATTATATATATAATATATATATATATTATATATATATATATATAGTATATATATATATATATATTATATATATATATATAATATCTATATATATCTATATATATATTATATATATATTATATATATATATATTTATATATATATATGTATATATATATATATATATATATATATATATATATATATATATATATTTCACCATTGAGGAGCTAACGCTGACGGGGGCACATAGCCGCATTCACCTTTAGTTTTCACCAATGAGGGTCCCTCATGGCTAGCCGCCTGGCAGGGTTTCGGCCTATCTCTAGGTCTTCACGACAGGTTTGAGTGATCTGCCCTAGCCATGACTTCCTAGGTCATCCCACACGCCTCCTCCACCCAGGGTTGTCTCGACCAGAGACCCCTGCTGCCAGGCCAATCTGTCTACTGACTTCCTGGTCTGACAGCCCAGTCATGAACTACACTTCCAAGGTATATAAAGCTCTCTGTGACCTCAACGTCCTTACCACAAGCATGTACCGACTGAACAAGATCTCCTAGCAGGCCCCAAAATCCTTTATCTTGGTCTTGGTCGAGGAGTCCTCTAGTCCCAGTGGCTTTGTTTCATTGCTAAATGCGTCAAGATCCACCACTAGGGTTTCCAGAAACTCAGATAGAATAGCAAAATCGTCAGCAAAGTCAAGGTTGGTAACTTTGATATTGCCCAGAATTGCTCGACAGTTATTTTTGGACAGTAGCTCTACCCATTTTCCAATATATGCAAGAACACACCCTTGTCT
>NC_051402.1:8251050-8266001 GCF_015228065.2 Penaeus monodon
CTTGGCCACCCAGTGGCTAGTAGCATAGAGGTGAAGTTCCTTTCCCAGGGACCACGGCGCCCGCCGGTGTCTCTAACCTCGAACTCAGATTGCCGTCGTGGCCGTCTTGAGTCCGCCTCCACCACTGGCCACCGCGGCCTTATATATATATACATAGATATCTATATATATATATCTATATTATCTATATATATATATATCTATTATATACATAATATCTATATACATTATATTGTATTTCTATATAACATATATATATATATATGTACATACATATATATATTATATATAGAGTTATTATATATATATATATCTATATTATATAATATAGATAATATAATATATTTGAACCTTTTACATATCTATCTCCTCTCTCTCTGATTGTCTCTCTCTCTTCTCTCTCTCCTCTCTCTCGATCCTCCTCTCTCATCTCTCTATATATAGTTATATATTATATATATATATATATAGATATATTATATATATATTAATATATATATATATATGTATATATATATAATTATATATATATATAGTATATATATATATATACGTATAATATATGTGGTGTGTACGAATATATATATAATATTATATATACTATAATTACTATATATATATCTCTCTATCTATAATATATATATATATGTATATATATATATATATATTATATTATATACATATATATAATGATATATTCCATACGTAACACCCAGATATATATACGTCTATATATCTAAATATATATATATATATATATATATATATATAATATTATATATATGTATGTATTCCAAACAACACACACCTAAGATAACTGTTAATACGTACGTTCCTCTGCTTGGTAGCATTTCAATTCATCAGAAAGTTATTCTAAAGTTTGTTTTGTAATTTACTGCATGATGCTTTCTTATACAGAGAGTATTTTTCAATATAACTTCCTGAACACGTAGTTCAGTATGCTAATTTCCTACAATCATTTAAACAATGTTTTTTCAATACCAATTCGATATCTTAGATTCGCTGATTCAAAATAGTTTAATGAAGTTCTTCACAATATGTGAATAAAGAATATCGAACAAAGTACAATTTCCGTTGCTTACCGACAGGAGTGGCTACGCGGCAGAGGAGAGACCCGCTCGGGCGGCGGTCAGGCGTCACTAACTAGATTAAGGGTAAATGCGAAGGATGGCATTCATTATTTCCACAAAAAAAAAAAAATAGGTAGTTTTCCGTTTAGCTATGTGTTCGGGCGTGCTCTCCTGTGTATTCATGGGCTCATTATACATTGAAATGTGGCTTTAATAACATAAATGTAATGACATGTTCGATAAAAATAAGGAGCGCACCAAAAAGAAAACGTCAAGCGTACTGCTCGATTTGTGTAATAACACACAGTATGTTGCTTTATCGTTCTGATCTTGAACTTTTTAAGCACTCTGGATTCCACTAAGAATATCAGCGTTGAACTTTCCACCCCCGTTAGAAGTTGCTGTCGACAATTTATGTCAACAGCTCTGCTCCCCACAGCAGGCGCCTCAAAGTTATTTTAGTCAGCCGACTTGTTATTGAACACCATTTGTGATGCTTTTAGCCTCTTTAGGTAATCATGAAACATGCAGTCCGTAAAAATAACAATGATCAACGCAAGCGTACTTTCATGAAGGCTACATACAATGGCCTGATATAAATAAAAAGGATCCGCATTTCAACATCATTGTGCATATTCTTCTTCATTTAACGGTAGGTTTATGTCTGAGCCGCCGTGGTCACGCATGATACTTAATTGTAGTTAATTAAACATATGTGTGTGTGTGTGTTATATGATTATATTTATAGATATAATATCTCTCTAATATCTATAATATTATATATCATTATGTATACTTATATCTATATATATGTCTATATTATCTAAATATATATATATAGATATCAAATATATATGATATATATATATATTATATAGTCTATGTCTATCTATCTATATATATATAGATCTCTATATATATATCTCTCTCTATCGATCTCATATAGTATATATATATATATATCATCTTGTGTGTGTGTGGTGTTGTGTGTGTGTGTGTGTGTGTGTGGTGTGTGTGTGTGTGTACCTATATATGTAATATACATGAGATACATACTACATATCTCTCTACTATCTATCTTCTAGATATCGATATATATATATTTCTAGTCTATATCTATCTATGTCCTTATATAATATGTATGTATCATTATATATATATATATATATTATATATATATAGTATAGTTATACTATAGTATATATTATATATATATATATATATAGTATATGTAGATCATTGTCTGCTATATCTGTCTCCATATGTTACCTATTTAGCTCTCTGTCTATATACATCTATATGTGGTCCGTGCCCACCCACACACAAACACACCACACCACACCACACACGCACACACACCCACCCACACAACAGAGAACGCCTACAAACGATTTCCCCTGACCCACTTCTCTAATTCCTAGGAGTGACATTTCCCATGGCATAATGATACAATAATCCAGTCCTTACCTACCTCATAAAATGCATACAACGGTGAGGTGCAGTAAGGTGTGAAAATAGAACCAGTGGAGTATTGAACAGTGATCAGGTTTTATTATACACCACAGACACCTTCGATTAGTGAAAGCAACTTATGGGGAGGATGCCCATCATATAAAGTTGTTAAACATTAGCATCGCCGTTCAGGTGCCATCGGAGCTTAGTGAAACGGCTCCCATCCCAGGGCGACCATCCATCAAGTTGAAATACCATTTTAGAAGGATACCGTATTACTTTTCGTCACTAACCCAAGATGTCAGATTTGTTGGGTCTGTAGAACAAATCATTTATGACCATTTGCATATCAAAAGTTTCTACTCGATGGGTTCCCTTGAGGTACTAACATCTTTCCGGAAGAAGGAAAGAGTCCTTTGTTTTCATACATATTAGCCAGTATGCAACAGAAAAAACAGAGAACTTGTTCTGACAGACTTCTTATGCCAGCTCTCCATCACTATGACGTAGAAAACTAAGCTCAGTCAAAACATTGGAAGCACTTTGACATCACACCCCAAAGGGCAAGGCAAGGTCATGGTTCAAGTGTATTGGGACCGATCATGGAATAGTGACGATGTATTTCCTGGCAGAGTGTACCACATTTACAGGAGGATTCCTATGCTCACTGTGCAGAATTGCGGGAAGCTATTAAAACCTATATTATATAATAATGATGTATGATAATGTATATATATATATATATATATATATATATTTCTTATATTATATATATATATCTATATATATTATTTATATATATATGTATGTATATATGTATACATATAATTCTGTAATATGTGTATCTTATGTTTTATATATATTAATATAAGTAAGTAATATATATACATATGATATATATAATATATACATATAATATATATATACATATTGTGTTCCTCCTTCGGTTTCGAGGATGATCTTGACTCCATATCATGATGATGAAGTTATGCTTGGGCTTTACTTGGATTTAATGGAGACAGAGAGTTGTGGTGCAACTCAATCAGCCTCACTCTCTTCTCTCGTCCCTCCTACCTTGGTTCCAGTGGCCAAGACATAGTCAGAACGGCTGGAGATAGGTCAGGATGCAATGGTACGTGTCTTCACTGTGCCCTGGTTGCGCTCCACAACGCTTTGCTGGTTCCGCCGTCTGTCTTGCACCAGTTTGGTTTCGTCCGCACAGACCAGACCAACACTGACTTGGGCTTGGCTTGCCCACGCCATTAAGCTAAATAAGGCAATCGAGGGTGAAGTATCTTGCCCAAGGAACTACATCGATCTAGGGGTTAAATAATTTTAGGTAATAATAGAAATATATATATATAGAAAAATACACACACACACACATGTGCCACACACACACACCATGCACACACACACAACACACACACACACACACCCACACACACACTACAGACAACACACCACAACATATATATATATATTATATATATAGATATATATATATATATAATATATTATAGATATATTTTTGTATATATATATATGTATCTGTGTATCCTATATGGTATATATAAATGTCTATAATTAATATCTATACATAGATATATATGCGTATATGTATATAGTATATATATATATATATAATATATATATATATATATATCTATATCTATATATTATATGTTTAAATATTACTTGGATCTATCTATCTAATATATCCATTCTATTCTATATACTATCGTATCCTATCTATCTATCTATCTATCTATCTCTCTATCTATCTATCTACTATCTAATCTATCTATCTATCTATATTATTCTATTACACACACCACACACACTCACTCACACCACGCACCACACACACCCACCCTCACACAACACACACGCACAAACACACACACCACACACCAACAGATATATATATTATATATATATATAGATCTATATATATATAATATATATGTGTGTGTGTGTGTGTGTGTGTGTGTGTGTGTGTGTGTGGTGTGTGTGTGGTATATTAATATATATATAATATATTTATATATTAAATAATAGATATATATATATGTATATATATATATATATATATATACTATAATGTATGTGTATATATATATATATATATAATATATATATATATAGATTATATATATATATCTACATATTATATATATATATATATATATATATATATATATATATATATATATATATAACATTATCTACAATATATATATATATATATATATAATAATAGATATACTATAATATTTAAAAATTAGTTATATATATATATATAGAGTATATAGTGCTGGGTGGACACCTGCAAGAATGAACGCTCGAGGCAGTTCCAATGATCGATTGGTGCGCCAAGAGCAAGCAGAATTTCATCTCACAGGATACGCTGGAAGCCATAGATGCTTGTCAGCGCAGCTTTGCTGTGTATATATGTTTTATTGTATGTATAGTGTGTAACTAATATTATATATCTATATATATATATATATATATTATCTATATCTGTATATTATACCAACACAAACATATATATATATATAAGTGTGTGCATATATATATATATGTATATATTTTATTTATATATATTATTTATATATATATATATATGATATATATATACATTATATGCTGACGACCTGCGATCACTCAGCCGTGTCCAGTATCGCAGATCCTGTGTGCTGCGGGTGCGTTTAAGCTGATGTCAACATACGTGCAAACCGGTGTCCATTCACACCTCTGTCGCAATTAGCTGCCCCGTCTCCTTGGGCAGGACGCAGATGCCGGGCCCCGGCTTTCTCTTCTTTTTCCGAACAGTAACAAACATCCGCCCTCTGAGAGGGAACCGCCTACGTCCATAAGGCAGAAGGATAAACACGGCAGACAGCCCAGCCACACAGGGTCCAACTCCACCACCTGTCCTCCACCCGGGGACATCGGGGGTCTCTTGGGGGTCCTTATACTGTCTTCAAGAATAAACCGCTAGCTACGCCCCTTTTCACTGACCACCCAAGTCCCATCTCTCGTCTCGCTCACATCTGGTGCGCAGTGCTCCAACTCATCTAGTGGCTTGGCGGTGTCACTCGGCTTACATCTGGTGGCTTGTCAGTGGCCTTTTGCTTACATCTGTGGCTTGCGTGGCTACTTCGCTTACATCTGGTGCTGCGGTGAACCTTCCTCGCTTATATCTTGTGCTTGCGGTGGTCCTCGCTTTACATCAGGTGCGTGCGGTGGCCACTTCGCTGACATCTGGTGGCTTGCGGTGGTCACTCGCTTACAATCTGATGGCAGGGTGTTCAGAACCTCACAACCCGACCATATTCGCCTACCACCTCGCTCCTCGCCGACGCCTGTTGCCGATCCACGCGAAGTGCTTCCCGCCTCTTTTAACGCCCAGCCTCGCTTCCAATCCTCTTCACAATCACGCCTACCCGGCACCATGTCTGTCCTATTACTTCGTATTGACCACTCACTGGCCTGTGCTACCCTCCTGGACGAGTCGCTGTGAAGATTTATCCTCGCACTTCATGCCCAGCCCATTCCTCCAATACGGCTCACCTCCTCGCTATTTCTTTTGGCGAACCCTCCGTCAAACAAGCCGGATGTCGCAGTTCTATCCAGCGCCAAAAATCTTCCTCGTTACTAAGTAAGTGTAACCTAATTAGTGCCAAGTAAATTTGCCCTCCCTATACCCACCCAATGCCTTGGCATGCAAGTTGCCTCTTTTAAATTCAAGTACACACGCCACTCTACAAATGCCACTACTAACTCTATACTGCATACTTCTCCCGGTCAACCATTTTTTTTTTAACACAATCACACACTGGGACATCAAACCTAATGACACGCACCCGTCCTTTCACACCTCATTCCCCATCCCTAACCATCCCTATTGATGTTTGTGTTAGTATTTTTCTGTCTATTATGATTTTTTATCCTCAGATCGCAAATTCGCATATATCTTTCTCTCAAACAAATGATGCCTTCAAGTTTTAATTATTATTGTTGTTTGGCTGCTCTCCATCATATACTCATGGTTATTTGTGTCCAAATTAGTGAAATTTAACTATTTTTTTTTATTTCTTATATGTTATTCCTATTTTATCAGTTCATTCTCTTGCGTATTGTTATATTTCTGTGTATACACTATATCTTCTTGTATCATGTTTCTTCATACTTGCAGTGCTATCTGTCCGCTCGTCACGACTAGATTTTCGATCACCTGACTACCTCTTATTTACCTACCTGCTCACTCTACTTACGGATTCACTTTAAAGATTGCTATTGTTAGCAATGTTCCATCCCTATGACTAATTAACTGAACCCGAACGTTCACTCAGAAGTTCGATATCTTGTCCTCAGTAAGCCCCTTTTCACTGACCCACCCCAAGTCCATCTCTCGTCTCACTCACATCTGGTGACGTGGTGCTCCAACTCATGTGTTTGCTTACATCTGGTGGCTTGCGGTGTCACTCCACTTACATCTGGTGGCTTGCGGTGCTACCTCTCTTACATCTGGTGGCCTGCGGTTGGCCTCTCGCTTACAGCTGAGTGTTTTGAGTAGTTTGTAACAGGGTGTGATCCACCAACAATTAATTGGATTGCAGGTAGTGTCGAGGATTCCTTTGCCGGCCCAACACCCATCAGCAAGGAACCCACCCTACCCCAGATTGAAGTCATGGTTCATCTTTAAGAGTGGTAAAATCAGTGGATATATCTGTGTCATCCTACTACACAGTCAAAGGCGGGTGGAGAACCTAATGGCGAGGGGCTTGCATGCTGTCCTGTTTGCCATCTAACAGATTGGTACCATTCCCCTGACCTGTCATCCTATCCTGATAGGGATGCAACACTCCTCAGTATACCGAGGCAAAGTTTTTTCCATCACATCCTTCTGAGACTATCAGAGACCACCTGCCTAGGTACCAGGAGGCCAGAGCAATGTGGATTCACCTCACATGGTAAGTCCACAATGACCAGGCGCTTTGAGTCATATAGAGCACCGCAAGAGATTGGGCATGGATTGCTTCAGCTTACATGGACCTCAAGAAAGCGTTTGATACAGTGCATTGAGAATCTTTTGGGAGATCCTGAGACTAAGTGGATTCCAACAAGTGATTATTGGATTAATGGCAAGCCTGTATACTGGTATTAAGTGCTGTAAAGTGTGGTGGGGGGCCTGTCAGATTCGCCCCTCTTCAGTTCAGGAAGTGAGACAGGGTGTGGTCTTGCATATATTGGAAAATGGGTAGAGCTACTGTCCAAATAACTGTCCGAGCAATTCTGGGCAATATCAAAGTTACCACCCCTTACCTTTGCTGACGATTTTGCTATTCTATCTGAGTTTTCCTTCTGGAAACCCTAGTGGTGGATCTTGACGCATTTACATGAAACAAAGCCACTGGGGACTGGGACTCCTCGACGAAAGACCAAGATAAAGGATTTGGGGCCTTGCTAGGAGATCCTCTTGTTTCAGGCTCGGTACATGCTTGTGGGTAAGGACCGTTTGAGGTCACAGAGAGCTTTATATACCTTGGAAGTGTAGTTCATGACTGGGCGTTCAGAACCATGAGGTCGTAGACAGATTGGCCTGGCAGCAGGGTCTCTGGTCGAGACACCCTGGTGGAGGAGCGTGTGGGATACCTAGAAGTCATGGCTAGGGCAGATCACTCACAACCTGTCCGTGAAGACCTATAGATAGGCCGAAACCCTGCCAGTCTGGCTAGCCATGAGGGAACCCTCATTGGTGAAACTAAGTGAATGCGCTTATGTGCCCCCGTCAAGCGTTAGCTCCTCAATGGTGACATATATATATAATAGATATATTATATATATATATAATTATTATATCCTATATATATTATTAGATATATATATATATGTATATATATATATGATATATATGATATATATATATATATATATATATACGATATATATTATATATATATATATATATATATATACTATTTTCCATATATATGTTATTCTGTAAGGTTATAGTATATATATATATATATAATAGTTTATTCATATATATGTAATATATGTATATGTATTATCTCCTACACACCAAACACATCCCACACACACATACACACACACACCTACATAAATACACAGCATCACACACACATACTACTCACACATACACCACACTGTTGTTTGTGGTGTGTGGTGTGTGTATATAACATACACACACATATTGTATATATAAACGTGTATAATTACAAACACTAGATATACTTATATATACTCATGCATATCTATATATATATATATCTATATTATATATATGTATATATATATAATATATATATGTAATATTTATATATATATATATATATATTATATATATATATATATCTATATAATATATATATATATATATAAACATCCACACACCACGCATACCATGCATGCACACACACCACACGCACACACACACACACACACACACAGCACACCCACACACACAACCACACTCTCACCCACACACCACACACACACACATATATTTGCATGAGGATATATCAGTAGATATATGTACCATGTATATACAACACGTTTATATATACATATATGGTGTGTGTATGTTTATATATTATACATATATATATATATATATATATTATATATATGTGTGTGGTGTGTGTGTGTGTGTGTGTGTGTGTGTGTGTGTGTGTGTGTGTGTGGGTGTATCATTACTTATATACATATAATGGGACTGGGAACCCTACACGTACTCACGCCAAGATCATCACAACATGAAAACTACATTAATAAGTCATGCTGTGCCACGGCGGCTCAACTGAACCTAACCGTTAATAATAATCAATAATAATACTCATAATAATATAGCATTATATATATAGTAATAATATATATAATATATTATAGATATATACACAAACACACAACACACACACCACACACACCACACCCACACACACACATATATATATATATTCTTATATATATATAATTGTTATATATATATTATTATATACGCCACCGCCATATATATATGTAATGTGTGGTTGGGTGCTTCGGTGCGCATGGTGATGTGAACGATGCTGGGTAGCCTAGATAGTGTTAAGTGCCTGCATGCCCTTCGTCGCTTGCAGCTTCCACCAGCTTGCTAGCTCAGTGCGAAAAAGGGAGTAGCTTTGCAGATAAGTCACCCCTGCCAAGGTCATCAGACTTCATCATCCATCATCAGACTTCTGCATAGTGCTCCTCGTGGCCACTTCCATGGTAACTGGGCCTTATGCGGTCCCAGGCTAAATTGTGGGGGTCTCAGAGCGCAGGAGGCCCCAGAGGTATAGAGCTATTTGCCCACTGGCGTTAGACACTCTCTGCTCCGTACCAACTCTGCCCCTAGCCACCTGGGCAGACTCGTGGGAGTTGTGTCCTTTCCTTCCGATCCTCCTCCCCAGAAAGACCCATCGCAATGTCAGAAATATGAATATGCTGGGGGGAGGGGTATTGTCCCCTCCCACTCAGCAATTAAGTAGGCTGTGGGTCCCGCGGGAGGCAAATGTTGGGGCTCCGGATTGGAACGAGAGTTACTTGTCCTGCCTGCGCCCCGACAGGTGCCAACCCACCATAGAATCTTTGGGGCCAAAGCCCTCGGAACCCCACAGGTGGTGGGCGTTCCCACAGCCTGCTGACCCCCCCTTTATTTTGGGGGTCAGCAGGGCGTGCACCCAGAGTACCACCCGAGGTTTACCCTCAGGCGTCTTTCCGGTATGCCTGAAACATCCGGTCCTTGCGGCAGAGGGAGAAAAATGAAGCGTTACCTCTGCTATTACGGGAAATTGAAAGCAACTGGGAGTTAGGTGGCTTGCCCTCTAAGAGGTGAGAAGACCTGTAGCAGAATGATCAGTGTGGGTGGGTACAACCTACTACTGGTTGGGGCCGCAGTGTGGCCAAACCTCCAGGGTGTAGCCATAACCATCTCCCGCCTACTTCAGGAGCCACATTAGTTTGAGGTACACCGTTGATGAGCATATTATGGGCAATGAGGGCTGAAGCATGCTTTTGGCTTCATGTCTCTTATTGCTGTTATCCCCTACTGATGTATATAGAATTGATGTGAAGAGGTGTTCTGCGCCAAAACTCGCATCTGTTGCAGAATATTGCCCCCGGCTAAGAATATTTTCCATTGTTCTGTTCTTGTGACTTCAATGCGTATCTGGCTGTGCCGAGCTGGCCTATGAGATGTCTTGTTGGCCCCCATGGCTCGGGAGCTGATCCCAGCAGCGAAATGCCTCCTTCTCCGGGACTTTGCTAGGTCCCAGAAAAGAGGATCTCTTGCTCCTGGTAATCCTAGCACTACCAACCTGGCATCGCTGGACATGGTACAGGTGATACAGGTACATGGCCCAAGGAGATCAACCACATTCTTGTCAGCACGCGATGGTAGGATCCTCTAGACTGCAGGTTTACCGGAGTGCCGAATTTCTGTGGCACCACCATAGGCTGGTTGTGCTACACTGAGGTCCACTTCAAACTCCCCGTCCCTCCAGTGGCCACCCTAATGTGTTTCACCAGTACAGACCTAAGGAGGAGGAGTGTGCCCGTGGGTTCACATGGCAGTCTCTGACCGTTCACAGAATCAACAACCTAACAGCCCCGGGAGTTTGCTCTGTAGAGCTCTTCAAGCAGTGTAACATTCAAAGCAGCTCAGGAGTCCATTGACGTATGCCCGAGGGCACTGGCAGAATTCATCTCCATGGAGACATTAGAGGCCACCGAAGCATGTCGCAACACGGTGAATGGTAATCAATCTTGCATAATTCCACAGTGCGTAGGCTCGGACACTGCTGAGAAAGGGACAAGAACAGTTTAATAGATCTTGCTGAGGAGGTTGAAGGCCATTTCTTTGCCTATCAAGCCGCGGAGAAAACTGAACTCTAAGTCTTCCTCACAGATGACTGCAGGTCTGATTTAGCAGATGGACGGAATCATCTCAGATCCATGTTTGTGGTTCGTGAACGTTGGGCTGAGTATTTTGAGGCAGGTTGTACCAGGTAGAACCCTTCCCAACATTAGCTTGTATGCAAGCGTGTCACAATGCCTGTGCCGGACCCCTCATCAGCGAGGGACCTCCTACCTAACAGAGGTTAGGCTGCGAATTTCCAAGCTAGAGAGTGGAAAGCTGCAGCCATATGTATATCCCTGCTGAACGCTTAAAGGCTTGGGGGTGATCTATGGCTCGGGGCTTGCATACATTCCTGACTGCCATCTGGCAGTCTGGTACCATTCCCCTCTGACTTGCTGAGGGTCGTGGGTCTGCCCCTCTCCTGGAAGGGAAAAGGGGAGCATTGGGATTGTGGCATTACACTATCAGCATAACCGGCAAGGTTACCGCCCACATTCTTCTGAAACGGATCCGCAACCACCTACTTAGGCATCAGACACCGGAGCAGTCATGGATTTTAAACTCGTGGCACGTTCCACGATAGAACCGTATACTAGTGCTTTGAGTAATTGTGTGGAATGCCGTCGTGATTTTGGTCCGTGGGCTGCTTGTCAACCTACATTAACCTCAAGAGGCGTTTCACTGGGTGCATCGGGCAATCCGCTATGGGAGATCCTGAGACTCAGGGGACTTCCAAACTCAGAATTATTGGCCTGATAGCAAGCCTTATACTGGTACTGAAGTGCTGTAAAGTGGGTGGGGTCTGTCGAACTTCTTCCCCTGTTAATTTAGGGGTGAGGCAAGGCTGGGTCCTTGCGCACACTTTTCACACTTGTATGGACTGGATAATGGGCAGAGGTACTACTAAGCCAAAAGTCAGTGCGGGAGCAACACTAGGCAATATCAGGTCTCATACCTTACTTTGCCGAGATTGTTGCCCTCCCTATCTAGTCCTTGGAGTCGCTTTGTGACGGCTCTTGAATGTATTTAGCAATGAGGCGAAATCCCTATGCCTCGAGGTTTCCTGGACCAAGACAAGATTCAGGACTTTGGGGGCCTTTAGTGGACCGTTCATTCGATCCATGCTTGCCGGGAGGGTATGAAGTTACAAAAACAGTTTTACATAATACCGTGTATCGTGTCCATCCTCTGGGTTTGTCAGACCAAGAGTTCCAGTAGACGGATTGGCTGGCACGAGCCATGCTCGATCGACAAGAGCATTGGGAGTGTCAGGACCTATGCAGCAAGGACAGCTGCTTGTCTTCAGCCTTGATACTCCCAGTTTTGCTTCTTATGGAAGCAAAACCTGGACGTTATCCAGTTGTCCTTGGAGTCTCGGCCTTGATGCCCTTTTGTAAAAGTCTTTCGCTGGATCATGGGGTCAGTTGGCAGGACCACGTGTCCAACTGGCAGTTAACACGTGAGACCGGCAGGGACCTATTACTTTGCATGTCCGGGATCCGCCAACTCAGGCTATATGGCACCTAGCTTCGTTTCCCTGTGGACATCCCTGCCCATCAGGTTGTCTCTCTGCGAGACAACCCTGGGTGGAGGAGACCTGTGGGAACGACACAGGAGATCATGACTTTGGGCACTCGACGAGACCTGTTGTGAGGAATCAGAGATGTGCGGTGCCTGCTTAGGAGACTCGCCTTGAGGGATCTCGTGCTGTGAAGCGAAGGGTGATGCGGGCGGGGCCCCCCCCCGGCGCACCCCCTTGATGAAGAGTGAGTATTATATATATATTATTATAAATATATATATAAAATATATATATAAATTATATATTTTTTAAACTTTATGTATGTTTTTTTTCCGTTGTAATTCAACAGTAATTAGTTCTCGGCATGTGTTTAACGTAGTTTTTCACGACTTTGGACCCCCAACCCTTCTCTTCAGTTATAAAGGGGGTCATTAACTGAGGGGACGGTGACCTCCCCTCGCCCCCCCAACCTCGGCAGGTTGAAATTTTCCCCCCCCAGCTGCCTACGTTCCTTCCCACCACGGAAAGGGAACGCTCACTCTTATACGGGATGACCCAGCTTAGTCAGTTGGGCCCCCTCCCTATGGAAAAAAAAATTTTCGGGGGTTTCGCCCTCAGGCGGTCATATGACCCTAAACCCCGCTTTCCCCGCTTTCCCTAAAAATTGTCCCATTTTCCATCTGGTTTTACTTAAAATCAATAAAGGGTAAACCCATCATACATTATCATCCCCCTGCAAACCCTTTGAAAAGGGGTTTTCTAAACCTTTTAACACTCTCTCCTCTCTTTCCTTTTCTCGCTTCTCCTCTTTCTCTCTTTTTTCTTTTTTTGTGAACTCTCTCTTTCTGCATTATTATTTTTTTTTTTTGGTGATTTTGAATTTTTTTAGAACATCGTGTCTCCCTTCACTTTGCTATCAGTTTGAGTGCAGCACACACAAATCAGAACATCATGGTACCTAGTATCAGGTGCACACCCCGGGGTACTTTCATAATATAACTGGCAGAATGTGACCATGATTTAGGTGTTATCGCCATTATTATATACTGTCTTTATTCTTTTTGTATTTATTTTCGTTTCTCTTACATTGAAATGCTTATTTCTGATGCCATTTTCCATCATCATCTCATCTTATCATTTCTGTCATCATCTTAATATCTCCATTTTTTCTTTTCATATGCCTGTCATTCATTACATTATTTTTTAAATTTTCATTAATATCTGGGGCTTAACTTTTTTATTATTGCCATTTTTTTTTTATCATTTTATTATTTCATTAAACATATTAATTATTATTTTTTTATCATTGTTTTCATTTGTTAATCATCGTTAATTCATTTTTTAAACGCATTTAAAAATAATCAAATTATTATAAAAAATTTCATTATTTCTTTCATTATTTTTAAAAATTCCTTATTATCCATAATTTTTAGTAAAAAAAAACCCTCAATTTTTTACTATTATCTTTTCCCCTGCAATTAATTATCTACTATTACTTTTATTCCCCTGTTATCATCTTTTCGTGTTTTATTTTTTTGCGTCTAGAGTTTTTCGAATGACTCAGAAAAAACAATCTAGACGATGATTTAAACTTTCCTTCATTTCATTCACCTCTCTCTCTTAAGCATATCCATTTTTTTTTCCAGATTCAATGAATTTTTATGAGAGAATAATTTTCACGATCAGCTCTGAATCCGCAATGTCTTCATCATTAACACCGTCAGCTTTGTCCCCGAGCCGGTTGCAAGCCCCTCATCCTCAGTTTTAATCAAGGACATCGGAACTGGTCACCCTGTACCGAAGAGAGTCTCCAATCCCTCCAAAAAGTTTAAAAGTAATTAGGGTATTTTGCTGTAACCCGAGATAACGTAGCGAAAAAAAATCGGTGGGAAAATTTCCCCGTGCGTCTATGCGCCGTAATTCGGGTAACTGATGTATATCTGGGCTGTACTATGAGCCGGAGTAGTATAGGAAACCC
>NC_051402.1:8266101-8271101 GCF_015228065.2 Penaeus monodon
TCTCTCTCTCTCTCTCTCTCTCTCTCTCTCTCTCTTTCTCTTCTTCTCTCTCTTCTTCACTCTCTCTTCTTCTCTCTCTCTCTTTCTCTCTCTTTCTTTCATTCTCTCTGTCATTCTCTCTCTCTCTCTCTCCCTCTTTCTATGTGTCCCTTACCTTTCTTGATTCCCGTTATACATTCCCTTTACTGGATTTACAATTTTCCGCTGCATTTCTTTGTTTTCCCTTCCTTTGTTTACAAGTTTTTCCTTCCTATCTGTTTTACCCCCCCCTACATCTCCTCTCTTTCTCTCTGTCTGTCTGTCTGTCTCTGTCTCTGTCTCTCTGTCTCTCTGTCTCTCTCTCTCTCTCTCTCTCTCTCTCTCTCTCTCTCTCTCTCTCTCTCTCTCTTTCTCTCTCTCTCTCTTTACCCATTCACTTTTCCCCCGTCTATAGTTGTCTGTCCATTGTTCTATGATTGTTTGTCTGTCTCTCTTTTCCTTCTCTATTTCCTCCTCTCTCCGCCTCCTTTCCCCGTTCCCTCCTTCTCGGTTTCCCTTCTCTATTTCCTCCTCTCTCTCTCTCCTTTCATTTCCTCGGTCTCCCTCCCCTTCCAGTGACTCACAACAGCTCGACTTACGAAAGCCAAAAACCAAGATTAGAACCTCCCTCTCCCCCCCTCCCCTACTCCCTTCCCCCCTACCCCCCCCTACCCCTATCTCCTTCCTCGACCCACAACTCCCTCTCTTACCTCTCCCTCCCTCCCCCTCTACACCCTCCCTTTACCTCTTCCCCCTCCCCCTCCCCCACACCCTCCATTTACCTCTTCCCTCCTCCCTTCCCTCTTACACCCCTCCCCCACCCCCTCCCCACCGCCATTCTCCTCCTCCCCTCGCCATCCCTCCTTTGCAACTTCCGGTCCCGTGGGAAGAAATGTTTTCAGAAATTGAGGGAAAAATGAGAGAGAGAGAAAAAAATTGTTGAGAAAAAGAACCGAGGTTTGTTCAGGTTAGTTGGTCGGGGTTACTGTGACGAGATTCTGATCGTCTTTTGTTTGCCTTGCGTGTTTTATTTTTTTTTTTATTTTTTCTTCTTCTTCTCGTTGAATGTATAAAGAAAAGGAAGTGTCTTAGGGATAGAAAAGAGAGAGAGGGAGTTAAAAAAAAAAGAAGAAGGTTGAATGCCAAATAGATTTAGGGGGAAAAAAAAGTAAAAAAAAACAAAAAAACAACTGTATAATGAATTTAACGATTTAAAAGACCGCCGGGTTTAATCGCCTCTCTTGTTCACCGTTTGTTTTTCTTGGATAATCACCACCGTAATGACTTTAGTTAATTAGTAACGGCCAAAGGTGATTAGTAATGTCACCAATGATAGAGAAAATAAACTGGGAAAAGTTTCTGGATTTCTAAGGACAGTTATAAAGGGCAGTTATTATTAACGGCTATGAATAATGACTTAAATAATTTTAGTGAAAATTTTAAGCTATTATTAAGATTCCTTTGACATTCGGTTATTGATAAGCTTTCCTTGTTAAAACCAATAAGTGATGAAAATATACAAAGTTTGTGTTCACAACGACTGAGGTTATTACAGACAGTAATTAAGGGATTGGTAATGACCATTAGTGATAAGTAATGATCCTAATTGACTGTTAATGACCATGAATGATTAGCGGAGGCCTAAAAAGATACGGAATTATCTAGAATGATTTGTAATTACGATATCGCTAATTACCCCCAATGCTAAGTTAATAGCATGAATGAAAGGAAAAATATAGATAATAGTTTAGATGAAAACCTGAATAAACAAGCAAGTGTTAAACAAACAAACAAACAAATAAACATATCTATAATAAAGTGAATTGAAAAAAAAAAGAAAGAAAAAAATGTGCCTATAAATTTTCATTTTAAAATATCAAATTCTCTTCTTGTTGAAAAATGTGTTTTGTTATTTTTATAATATCTTTCTCTTGACTTTTATTTGACGTCTTTTGGCGTGGATGCTGGTGCTCTCTTTCTATTGGGGATATCATCTGTCGCTCTTTCTTTTCGTCTCTCTGTCTCTCTCTCTCTCTCTCTCTCTCTCTCCTCCTCTCTCTCTCTCTCTCTCTCTCCTGTCTGTCTGTCTGTCTGTCTGTCTGTCTGTCTGTCTGTCTCTCTCTCTCTCTCTCTCTCTCTCTCACTCAAATGACTGACTCTGTCTGTCTGCCTGTCTCTTTTTCTGTCTATCTGTATGTCCTCTCTCTCTCTCTCTCTCTCTCTCTCTCTCTCTCTCTCTCTCTCTCTCTCTCTCTCTCTCTCTCTCTCCCTCTCTCTCTCTCTGTCTATCTATATGTCTGTCTACATGTCTGTCTGTCTATTTGTATCTCTCTCATCCTCTCTATTTCATTTCTCACTACTTTCACCCCGCCCAGTGGTTCTGACTTTCTTTCTCTCTTTCTCCTTTCCCCTTTCTCCTTTCTCTCCACTTTTCCCTTCTCTTCTGCCCTCTCTTTCCTCTCTCTTTATTTCCTTCTCGCAGCCCCCACCATCTCTTTCGCTCTCTCCGTCTCTCTATCAGTCTTTCTCTTTCATCATCTCTCCATCTCTCTTTCTCTCTCTCCCTCTTTCCAGCTCTCTTTCTCTCTTCCTCTCTCTCCATCTCTCTCTCTCTCTCTCTCTCTCTCTCTCTCTTTATCTCTCTTTCTCTCTCTCCCTTTCTCCATCTCTCTTTCTCTCCCTCTTCCTCTCTCCCTCGCGTCCCATGACCCTTTCTGACCTAACCCCGGAATCCAACCCATAAATTCTCTCCCCTATTGTCCTTTTTGCTTCATAACTCTTCCGCGACTGTCACTTTTTTGCGAGATGGATGCTACTTTGTGCAGAGATAATGATACTTATAATGAGATACCGCGTCTATGTCAGCGCTCTTTTTTTATGTTTTCTTCTATCTTCTTCTCCTTTTTTTGTGTCTTTTCTTTTATTTATTTAAATTCTGGGTACGGCGTGCTTTCCCTGACGCGGTAATAATCCACTGGTCAGCGATGAATTAAGATTTATTTCGAGCGATTTAACCGATTCTCGATATTCCGCCGAACCCGTTTGTCAGGTCCAACAAGAAACAGGTGTGTGTGGATCCGTCACATTTTATGAGCAGATTCCCGCTAGATTCTTTTTCTTTTTTTTCTTCTTTAGCGTTTCTTGTATTTAAAGATGAAATACAAAAAAGAATGAAAATAAGTGAGGGTGAAAGGATGGAAAGTAGTAAGTAAGGATGTAAGAATGATAAAAAAAATAGATAAAAGGAAAAGATGATAGGTAGGTGAAGAAGAAAGGTAATGATTTTAATAATAATACGAACAACGGTGCCATTATAGTACTACTATTGCTACTACTACTACTACTACAACTACACTACTACTACTACTACTACTACTACTACTACTACTACTACTACTACTACTACTACTATTACTAATGATGGTGGAAATGAGGATGATAATACTATCTCGATTAGAATCATGATGAAGATAATGATTTTTCAGATGATGCTGATACCAATGATGATAATGGTAAAGATAATAGTGATAAAGATTGATAATATCGGAAGCAACTATAGCATGGGACGAGAAGCACAAAGCGATGAATAACAAAATAGTAAGGAGAATGAATTGAAAGAAGATGAAATAATAAGAAAAAGAGTAGTAGTAGTAGTAGAAGAAGAAGACGAAGATGATGATAAAGAAGATGAAGAAGAAGAATTAGAAAAAGAAGAATTAGAAGAAGAAGAATTAGAATAAGAAGAATTAGAAGAAGAATTAGAAGAAGAAGAATTAGAAGAAGAAGAAGAAGGAGAAAAAGAAGATGAAGAAGAAGATGAAGAAAAAAGAAGGAAAAGAAGAAGAAGAAGAAAAAGAAGAAAAAGACGATGAAGAAAAAGAAGAAAAAGACGATGAAGAAAAAGAAGAAAAAGACGATGACGAAAAAGAAGAAGGAAAAGAAGAAGAAGAAGATGAAGAAGAAGAAGAAGTAAATGAATAATAATAATAATAATAAGAAAAGGACGAAGATGAAAAAAAAACTATAATAATGAAAGCAATGGGGAAAAAAGGAAGAAGAAAAAAATGCTCAGAAAAAGAAAGCACAGGATTCGGTTCCTTCTCCTTCCGGCGAAGCAGCCAATGACTGACGATAATTAGTAGGTGGCGGACCGAGATTAACCAGACTTTGAAATATTAACACAGATACATGCTAATCATACTCCCCCTCTCTCCTCTCTCTCTCTCTCTCGCTTCCTCTCGCTTCCTCTCGCTTCCTCTCGCTTCTTCTCTCTTCTTCTCTTCCTCTCTCCCCTCTCTCTTCCTCTCTCTCCCCTCTCTCTTCCTCTCGCTTCCTCTCTCTCTCTCCCCTTCTCTCTCCCTCCTTCCTTCCTCCTTCTCTCCTGATTCCTCCCCCCCCCCTTTCCTCCCTCCCCGTTCCTCCCTTCCCTCCCTCCCCGTCTCCTCCCCTTCCTCACTCTTTCATTCCCTTCCCTTATCCCGTCTTTCCTCTCCCCTTTCCTCCCTTCCCCCTACCCCTCTTCCTCCCTTTGCATCCCTTGTAATCTCCCCCTTCAAAAAAAAAAAAGAAAAAAAAAGTTAATTTCAGATCAGCGAGAGAAGGATGGAGGGAAAGAGGGAGAAAGAGATAGGAAGAGGACAGAAAGAGGGTGGAAGGGAGAGAGAAGGAAAGGAAATGGAAACGGATGAGGGAATAAAGCAAAGAAAAAGAAAGGATGGATGAAGGAAGGTGTGGAGAAAGAAATATGAGAGAGGTAGATAGGGAAGAGGAAATGAGAGAGAGAGAGAGAGAGAGAGAGAGAGAGAGAGAGAGAGAGAGAGAGAGAGACAGACAGACAGAGAGAGAGAGAGAGAGAGAGAGAGAGAGAGAGAGAGAGAGAGAGGAAGAGAAGGAGAAAAGACAGAGTAAGAAGAGAAAAAAGAGAGAGAGAGAAAGAAAAAGAGAGAGAGAGAGAGAGGAGGGGGGAAAGGGAGAGAGAGAGA
>NC_051402.1:8283601-8289611 GCF_015228065.2 Penaeus monodon
ACAACTGTTAGCCTTCAGTCATTTGCTATGACTCGCCTAACAGGAAGAAAAACGGCAATAAGAACAGCCAGTGCAGAAATGCTCAAAATCCCATAATAATAGTAATAATAATGATAATAATAATAATAAAAATAGTAATAGTAACAACAACAACAACAACAACAACAACAACAACAACAACAACAACAACAACAACAACAACAACAACAACAACAACAACAAGAAAAAATAATAATAATAAGAAAGAAATAATAATAATAAGAAAGAAATAATAACAATAATAAGAAAGAAATAATAACAATAATAAGAAAAAAATAATAACAATAATAAGAAAAAATAATAACAATAATAAGAAAAAATAATAATAATAAGAAAGAAATAATAACAATAATAAGAAAAAAATAATAATAATAAGAAAAAAATAATAACAATAATAAGAAAAAATAATAATAATAAGAAAAAAATAATAACAATAATAAGAAAAAAATAATAACAATAATAAGAAAAAAATAATAAAAAATAATAGTGATAATAATAATAATAATGATAATAATCATAATCATAATAGTAATGATAATGATGTTAATGATAAAAATATAATAATAATGATATTGAAAATAATGATAATAGTTATAATGATGATGATAATGATATTAGCAATGGTAATAATAAAGATTATAAGAATAATGATAATAATAGTGAGGATAATAATAAAGTTTTGTTATAATTATAATAAAGATTGTAATAATGAGGATATTAATATTAACGATATAATAATGTAATATAGTATTAGAAATAATATTGATAATGATAAAACAATAATAATAACAATAATAATAATAATGATAATAATAATAATAATGATAACAATAGTAACAGTAAAAATGTTATGGACATATGCGTGTATGTATGTGTATTTATGTACGCAGGAGCGTGTATACATATGCGTGTATGTACGCATGAGCGTGTATGCATATGCGTGCATGTACGCAGGTGCGTGTATGTATATCCGTGTATGTACCCATGAGCGTGTATGTATGCATGAGCGTGTATGTATGTATCTTTCTCCCTTTGCAGACGCTAAGATCAGTCTGAAGATTCCCATGACTTGCTCAAGCACAGCTGAATGATTCAATTGATTACGGGAACAATTCAGTCAAGTTTAGTGTGTGTCAGCTTGCTTGCAGGTGAATGACTTTACTGGAACACCTGTTTGAGTTTTTATTTTTTTATTTTCTTTTCAATTTGCATTACTAGGTCGCCAGTCATTTTTTTTTCTTTTTTGTGATAAAAAATATGTTTTTCACTTCTTGTTTTTCTTCTGTTTTTATCATATCGGTTTTGATGTTTTCGTAATGCATAAAAAAAAAAGTTATTACCAACCAGTTTGACTTGATCTTTTTCATTGCATCTCATTTTCAACATTCCTGCTTGATAACCCTTCCTTCTTCTCCCTCCCCCCTCTCCTCCCCATCTCCCCTTCCCACCTCTTTCTCTCTCTTCTCGTCCCCCCTTCCCCACCTCTTTCTATCTCTCTCCCCCTCCCCCCCCCCCCTCCTCAACAACTAGACCCCTCCACCCCTAGACCCACCATCGAGGTCCTCCCCCCCACCCCCTTACCCACCCCACATGTAGACCCCCTCTACCACCCTTTCCTCACCCCCTACTCCTTATCCCCCATCATGTAGACCCCCCCTACCCCTCTGTAACCCTTTCATCCCCCCACCCCCACCCCTTACCCCCCTCAAGGGCATCTCGGCATCAACACCGCCATCTCGCGGCCAACCCCAACATCCGGTGACCTTGTCTGAGACGTTGACTTCTTGTCTCGTGAGTCAAGGAGAAGGGAAGAGGATGAGGAGGATGAGGATGAGGAGGATGATGAGGAGGAGAAGGATGATGATGATGATGATGATGATGATGATGATGATGATGAGGAGGATGAGGATGAGGATGAGGATGAGGATGAGGATGAGGATGAGGATGATGAGACGGAGGAGGAGGAGGATGAGGAGAAGGAGGAGAAAAGGAGGAGAAGAAGGAGGATGAGGATGAGGAGGATGAGGATGAAGATGAGGATGATGATGATGAGAAGGAAGATGAGGATGATGATGAGAAGGAGGAGGAGAAGGAGGACTAGGAGGAGGAGGATAAGGAGGAGGAGGAGAAAAAGAAGGGAAAGAAGGAGGAGAGAGGAGTGAAAGAGGAAGCAGGAAGAGGAGGGGAAGGGATAAGGAGAAAGGGAGTAAAGATAGAAATGGAGTAAAAGGAAGAAGGAGGAGGAGGCGAAATAATAAGGGGAAAAGGAGGAATTTTAAAGGTGAATAAGAAGAGGAGAAGGAAAAGGAGGAGGAGGAGGAAGAGAAGCAAGAGGAGGGGGAGAAAGAATAAGGGGGATTGAAAGAAATTTAGAGGTGGAATAAAAGGAGAAGAAGGAGGAGGAGGAAGAAGAAGAAGAATAAAAAGAAGAAGAAGAAAAAGAAAAGAAACAGGTAACTGGGAAGAAAAGAGGTGAGGCAGAGAATGTTAGTTGGTGAAGGGAGGAAGAAAAGGGAGCTAGAGAAGGAGGAAGAACCGAAGTGGGGAAGAGAGGAGGAAAAGAAGAGCCCAGAGCAAAAAGAGAAAAGAGAGAAGGGAGGGAAAATCAGAAAAAAATGAGGAAAGATAGAGTAAAAAGAAAGAGAAAAGAGCAAAGAGGATTGAGGAATGTTTAAATGGGGGATGGAGGAGGAGGAAGGAAGGAGGGGGAGGAGGAGGAGGAGGAGGAGGAAGAAGAGGAGGAGGAGGAGGAGGAGGAGGAGGAGGAGGAGGAGGAGGAGGAGGAGGAGGAAAGGGGGAGGAGGAGGAGGAGGAAGAAGAAGAAGAAGAAGAAGAGGAGGAGGAAGAGGATGCTGGAGGGAGAGGAGGAGAAGGAGGAGGAGGAAGGAGAGGCGGAGAAAGAGAGCGCTGGAGGGAGAGGAGGAGCTCAGAAGAGGGAGGGCCTGGAGGGAGGGAGGAAGAGGAGGGAGAGGTGGAGGGAGCAGAGCAGGCGGGAGAGGAGGAGGAGGAGAAGGGAGAAGAGGAGGGAGTAGGAGGGAGGAGGAGGGGGAGGAGGAGGAAGGAGGGAGGGGGAGGGAGGAGGAGGAAGGAGGAGGGGGAGGAGGAAGGAGGAGGTAGGGGAGGAGGGAGGAGAAAGGGAGGAGGAGGAGCCAGAGCAAGAGGAAGAACAGGGTGGGGGATACACGGCCGAGAGGACACCTGGAGGACACGCCAAACAAGCAAACAAACAAATACACAAGCAAGTGGAGTCGATAGCGAAGCAAGGAAGCAAGGGTGCAACGTTTGCAATTGCATCTCTCACTTTTCTCTCTATCTTCCCTTTTGTTTTTGTCCTTTTCTTCATCGCTGATTATTTTGCTTCAGAAAAGTCAACAAAAAAAGGTATTTTCCAGAATGCGATGTCAGTTTCTTAAATAAAAATGGTTTATCTCAAGCGCGACAGAGCGAGGGAGAGGAGGGAGGAGGGAAGCTATGCATTTCATTAAGATTATATGTTAATTGGTTTCCCAAGATTATACATTTAGGCGAGGGTATAATAATATCACACACAACACACACACACACCACACACACACACACACACACACACACACACACACACACACACATATATACACACACACACACACACACACGCAACACACACACACACACGCACACACACCACACACCACACACACACACGCACACACACCAACACACACGCACACACACACACACACCACACACACACACACACACACACGCGCGCGCGCGCGTATATATATATATATATATATATATATATATATATATATATATATATATATATATATATATATATATATATATATATATATATATATATCATTGTGCAGTTGCGCATAGACATTGACAAACAACACCCCACCCTGACCAGGTCTTGAATCTCTGCTACTCTATGTACGACCTGGAACGACCGGTTTTAAACCTACTGTACCACACGACCCACTGAAAGGAATGTGCAACTAGGATCTCAATTGCTCCATAGACATTACCTATCAACTCGTAATAGATTAATGATAGCGAGGTTTTACACACAATGGGTGAGATTCGAGCCCTGGTCAAGGGAGGGCTGTTAATTATCTACATTTTTATCAATGTTTCACTTCATTATTCCATCATTCGTAGATAATTCAGTACTTTGATTTTATATCAGTTTCCAGCGAGTGCCCACGGGGAGTGTATGTGTAAAACCTCGCTGTCATTACTCTAGCGTGGGTAACGAAAGCGAGCCATCAGATCTCCCAATTAATCGTATTTACTGAGTGACAAGTTGTGAATGAATGGACGGGGAGCGAATGAATGAAACTGCTGTTCGGGTTCGTGTTGTAGTAGCTCGGGTTCTCTCTGTACATGGCGCGATGTCCTTGTGAAGGTGGCCCGCTTTTGCTGCTTTTGGGCGGGGCCTTGGATCGGGCGGCACACGACAGAACAGGCAGGCAGGACCACAACCAAACACACACAGACACCGCGCATACACCACACACATACAAAACACACCCAACACATACACACACACACACACAAACACACACGCAACGCACGCAATACTCCCCACACGATCACGCACACACACAAAACACACCAAAACACACACACACACAACACACACACACACACACACACACACCACACACCACACAAAAACCCCACACACACACCACACAACACCACACACAGAAACGCACACATACACGCACACATACACGCGCGCGCACATACTCACACACGCATACACGCACACACACACACACGCATACACGCATAGATATCCGCACACGTAAGCTCATATATGTTTTACAATCTCTCCCCTCTGTATCTCTACTTCCTTTTCCTCTCTATCGCTCCTCTATCTTCATATATATCTCGGTCTCGTCTTCCTTTGAAAAATTTTCATTCCTTCCGCCTTCTGCCTCTCTCTCTCTCAAAATCTATATCATTCCTTCCTGCCCTATCTTCTATCTATTCTTTATATTTCTATATATATATATTTATATATATATAATATATTATATTATAATAATATATAATATTTTATAAAAAATATATATTAATATAATAAATTTTAATATAATTAAATTTTCGCTTTCTTTTCCTCTTTCCCTCTCTCTGTCTCGCTATTTCTCACTGTATTTCTTTTTCTCTCTCCTTCTCTCCCCCATCCCCTCCTTTTCCCACTCCCTCTCTTCACCGGGGTTTTTTTTTTCCTCTCCCTCCTTCTCTCAAGAGCTTTCTCCCTTCTCCCCTCCCCTCCCTCTCTCTCTTCTCTCTCTCTCTCTCTCTCTCTCTCTCTCTCTCTCTCTCTCTCTCCTTTTTCCTCCTCTCTCTCTCTCTCCCTCTCTCCCTTTTCTCCCTCTCTCTCTCTTTCTCTCTTTTCTCCCCCTCTCTCTCTCTTTTCTCTCTCTCTCCCTTTCTCTCTCTCTCTCTTCTCTCTTTTCTCTCTCTCTTCGCTCTTCTCTTTCTTTCTTCTCTTCTCTTTTTATTTCACCCAAGGGTTTGGGGAAAAAGGGGAATTTTTTAAAACCCTACCCGCTTCTATAAACGAAATTTTGGAAAAAGGAAAAGGGAAGGGGGGAGGAGAGAAAGGGGAATGGGGTTAGAAAGGGCAGGAGGGGATGGAGTGTGAGAAGGGGCAGGGAAGGTGGGGTGGAGAGAGGGGCAGGGAGGGAGTGGGGGTGTGAGAGGGGCAGGAGGAGGGTAGGGAGGGACAGAGAGGGGGTGGGTAGGGGTACAGGAGGGTGGAGGGTAGAGAGGGGTAGGATAAGGGATTAAACAGGGCGGGTAGTACAGGTTGGAACGAAAAACGGGTAAAACCCAGTTGAATCGATAAAGTGTGTAATCACCTGATAATTAGGTTGTGAAAAGGAGGTAAACTTTTTTCACCCTTTATAAATATAAAATGAATCCTTATTAGTAGCTTGATAGTTGATAGATTCTTTTTTCATTTTTT
>NC_051402.1:8289711-8297211 GCF_015228065.2 Penaeus monodon
TATAATAAAATAAAAAAAAATATTAATTATGATCATTTGAGAATTAATTATCTTTTTTCATCATTATCTTATTATTGTTATCAATTTTTCCATCATGATCACCATCATCATTATCATCATCATTTTTATAATCAATGTTATTACTATTGTTATTATTAATTATTAAAGATGATTATTATTATCATTGTTATTAGCATATTACTTGATAATTATAATATCAATGTTACAATTTTCTCTATTTTTTTAGTTATCACTATTTTTTTTTCTTTTTTTTTTCTTGCATCCATTTTTCTTTTATCTTTCTCCTTATTCTTCTGTTTCTTTCTGCCTCTTTCGTTCTCTCTTCCTTTGATACAAATTTATCAGGTATCTTCTTTATCGTTTCTTTCTTTTCCTTT
The DNA here is from genome assembly GCF_015228065.2 of Penaeus monodon. Classification (NCBI taxonomy): domain Eukaryota; kingdom Metazoa; phylum Arthropoda; class Malacostraca; order Decapoda; family Penaeidae; genus Penaeus; species Penaeus monodon. Next base: position 8,290,110 of record NC_051402.1, read on the forward strand.
ACTTTGTCTTTTTTCTTTCTTCTTTATTGTTATCTATTTTTGTCTTTTCCTCTTTTGTTCATCATAATATATGTGTATATATATATATATATATATATAAAAATATTATATATATATATATATATATATATATTATATATATAATATATATATATATATATATATAATATATATATTATATATATATATATATAATTTTTTTTTTTTTATTATTTTTTATTATTATTATTTATTTATTTATTTATTTATTTATTTATTTATTTTTTCGGCTATTTAATCTTTCCTCTTTTATATCATTTCCTTCTCTTTCTCTTTTCTTTTCCCACTTTCTCCTTTTTTCTCTTAAGTTTCCCACTTGCTATATTCTTATTTTTTTTTTCTCCCATCTTCTCGTCGAGAATTTTTCGTCTATTCTCGCATCGTGTTTTTCTCTTCTCTCTTCCATCCACCATCTTCTTCATTATTTCTTCTCTTCTCATACTCTGCTTCCCTTTTCCATCTTCCATCCACCATCTTCTTCATTATTTTCCTTCTTCTTATACTACGCTTTTCTCTTTCGCCATTTCCTCTCTTCCTGTACTCTGTTTCTCTCTTCCCTCTTCCATCCACCATCTTCTGCTTTGCTATTTTCTCTCTTCTTGTAATCCGCTTCTCTCTTCTCTCTTCCATTAATATTTTTTTTTCTCACTATTCCCTCTCTTCTTGCACTCTGCTCCTCTCCTCTCTCTTCCATCCACCATCTTCTTCTCCTTTTCTCCTTTCTTTTCCGTCATTTTTTTATCTTCCACCCACTATCTTCATCTCTTCTCCCTATCTCCATCTTCCTTATCATTCCCTTCAGTTATTCTTTATTTTCTCCTTTTTTTTTCAATTTTTCACCCTGCGTCTTCTCCCCTTTGTTCGGAATGGAAGGATTCAGGAGAATTGGGAATTGATAAATGAATGGAATAATACAGTGAATGAAAGAGACAGGCGAATGAATGGATATGGATAAGGAAGAAGATTAATGAATGAGAGAGAAATAGGAAAATGGGAAAAAGTATAATGATGTTGACAATACCATTGATAATGATGATAACAAAATAAGAATGATGATAATGATGATGATGATGATGAGAGAGAGAGAGAGAGAGGGAGAGAGAGAGAGAGAGAGAGAGAGAGACAGTGACAGAGAGAGAGGAGGAGGGGGAAGAGGGGAGAGAGAGAGAGAGAGAGAGAGAGAGAGAGAGACAGTGACAGAGAGAGAGAGGGGAGAGAATGAAAGAGAGAGAGAGAATGAAAGAGAGAGAGAGAATGAAAGAGAGAGAGAAATGAAAGAGAGAGAGAGAATGAAAGAGAGAGAGAGAATGAAAGAGAGAGAGAGAATGAAAGAGAGAGAGAGAATGAAAGAGAGAGAGAGAATGAAAGAGAGAGAGAGAATGAAAGAGAGAGAGAGAATGAAAGAGAGAGAGAGAATGAAAGAGAGAGAGAGAATGAAAGAGAGAGAGAGAATGAAAGAGAGAGAGAGAAATGAAAGAGAGAGAGAGAACACCCACATCCCATCTCCCCCCTTTCCGAACCCTCTTCCCTCCCCCACACTCCCCTCCTACCCCATCTCCCCCCCCCACACACACAGTAGCGCAGGCGAGGTGGGGGGCAAGAATGTTAATGGCACTCAGAGTGGTCAGATTCTGGTCGATTATCACCCCGGAATCTCGTGTCCCTGCCTCCTCTCCCCCCCTCTCCTCCCCCCTTCCCCCCCCACCGTCTCCCTTTTTCTTCCTTTGCCTCTCTTGTCTCCCCCCCCTCTCTCTATCTCTCTCTCTCTCTCTTTACCCTCCTCTTCCTTCCCCCTTCCCCTCCCTCCCTTCCCCTTCCTTACCCTCCCTCCCTCCCTCCCTTACCTTATTGATGTCCCTATTTCCTTTGTAGAAAGAAGTCATCTCTCTCATGGTCCCTTACCCCCCCCCCCCCCGACCAATACCCCCCTTACCCACTCCCTCCCCCCCTCCCCCATCCGCCCCCTCTAGCTGCCACCCAACATGTGACAAGTTTATTGTGGAGAGTTTTGTCCCCCGACTTAGAGCTTGACTTGACTTCTCTAGGCCTATTCTGCTTCAATCTAGCCTAATCTAGTTTGACAAAAGTTGGGATAAATTGATCTATTATCAATGTATGATCTAACCTAGGTTTGTGTATCTATTATTATTATCATTATCATTTGTTTTTTTGCTTTGTTTTATTTATTTTCTCAAAGAAATACGAATGACATTTTTCTATATATGCAATTAGCAGTTTAAGACATTTTCAACTATGGTAAATGAGTTACATGTGTTTTTATCAGTACTGTTGTTATATCACAATCAGTATTGTTATTACCATGATTGTTATCCTCATCACCATCAGCAATATTAATATTACTATCATTATCATAATCTTTATTTTTATTATTATCATTATCATCATTATTATTATCACTCCTGTTATATTCATTACTATCATCATTATCATTATCGTATTTTTTATTATTTTCATAATCATTACTTTTACAATTATCATCATCATTATTATTATAATTGTTGTTGTTATTTCTATTGTTATTATTATCATCATTATTAATATAATTTTTATTATTATTATCAATATCTATATCACTATCACTATCACTATCATTATTGTTAGTGGCATTATTGTTATCATCGTTATCATCATTATCATTATAATCAGTGTTAATGTCATAGTTGTTATCATCATTATTATTAGCATTGCTAGTATCATTATCATTATCGTTATCACTATGATTACTATCATTATCGTTAGTGTCATTATTGTTATCATCATTATTATGATCATTAATATTATCATCATTATCATAATTATTATAATTACTACTATTACTATTATTACTACTATTATAATTGTTATCACCATTGTTATGATTATTGTTATCAGTATCATTATTACTATTATTGTTATCTTCATCATTATTGTTATTATTATCATTATCATTATTATTATTGTTATTGTTGTTGTTGTTTTATCATTATTATTACTATTGCCGTAGTTTTACTTTATTATTATTATCATTATCATCGTCATTATCATTATCATCATTATTATCATCATCATCATCATCATCATCATCATCATCATCATCATCATCATCATCATCATCATTATTACTAACATTATTATCATCACCATTACTATTGTTATTGCTATTATTATTATCATTATTACTGTAATCGCTATCATTATTATTGCCACCATAACCAATATACATAGTATTATTGTAAACAACACTATCAACATATTTCCCTATACATAACAAGTCATCTAAATTTCTTTTATCTGTTCCCATTTATATTTTATTAGCCCCATAACAGAGGCACGCAAAAAGGCAAGGACTAACCACCACGCTCGGGCGAACCAGCGGCAGGAGAACCGACAGGAGAACCGACAGGTGAACCACACAGTCGAGAATGGTAGGCGGCTATTCGACCTCAAGGGGCAAACACTGGTGCGATTTTGTGGCGTTTTGTAGCATTTAAAGCTGACGTCTTTTGTCCTGTTGGGGGGGGAGGGAAGGGAGGGGGGGATGGAAGGAAGGAGGGATGGGAGGGAAGGGGGGAGGGTGGGATCGAGGGAGGGGGGAAGGAGGAGGGAAGGGAGGATGGGTGGAAGGAGGGAGAGAGAAGGAGGGAAGGAAGGATGGGTGGAAGGAAGGAGGGAGGTAGAGGAAAGGAGGGGAGAAGGGAGGGACGGGAAGGAGGGGGGTTGGTAGGCAGGTAAGGGGGAAGGGAGTGGGGGTAGGGGGTAGGGAAGGTGGGTACCACTGGGGTATGGTTAGAGGGAGCCATTGTGTCTGCGTCGCGTATGTGTCTGTGTGTGGTATCTTGTCAAAGTGTGGGAACTAGGGTGTGTGTGTACCTGTGTGTGTGTGTGTGTTCGTTTGTGTAGGAATCTATGTTTCTGCATCTGTTTGTGTGTGCATCTGTGTACGTATTCGGTTGTGTATGCATTCGTTTGTATGTGTGTCTATGTTTGTGCACATCTTGCATTAGCTATTATACATACGGTTTATATTAAATATATATATATTATAATATATATATATTATATAATTATATATTATTTTATATTATTATATTAATATTAAATATTATATAATATTAATAAAATATAATTACATGTATATATTTAAAATATTTTATATTAATATATATATTTTATATATAATAATAAATATATATATAATATATATATTACATATACATTATAATTTTATAACATATCATATAAAATTATAATATATATATATATTTATTATTAAATTATACTATAATTACATACTTATATATATATATTTTATATATATATATATATATATATATATATATATTTATATATATCACTTTTTATACCATATACCAAACCATAAAAATTTACATCTATACATTAAATTTATAATAATATATTATATTTAAAATATTATTATATATATTTAAAATTATTACCATATACCCTTACATATACATAATTATAATATTATATTATTATATATATATATTTTTTTAATTTATATAAACAATATAATTAATTAAAATATAATATTATATATATATATATATTTATAAATATTATCATTAATATTAAAATTATATATATATATTTTTATAATAATATAATTATATATACAATATACTATAAAATTATGATTATATATACATATATATATAATATATATATAATATAATTATATTATTATAATATATATATATATCTATATATTATATAACAATTTTTTTATATATATTATATAATATTTATTTAAATATTTAAAATATATAATAATTAAATATAAAATATATATATATATATTAAAAAATATATAATATATAATAATATTATATTATAATATATAACAATAATATACATATAATACATATTATACATATATATACATATAAATACATATTATATATATATATATATATATATATACATATATATACATATAGATAACAATATAATATATATATATATATATATTAAATATATACAATATATATATATATTTTAATATATATATATATATAATATATATATATATATATAAAATTTTATATATATATAATATATATTAAACATATACAACATAAATATATAATTATATATATTTTATATATATAATTGCCCAATATATATAATATATAATTTTACTATTACATATATATTTTAATAATTTTATATATATATATATTTATAATTAAAATTATATATATATATATATATATATATATATGTATATATATAACAAATATTATATATATAAAATATATATATATATATATATTACCCCATATATATATATATAATAATATGGGGCCGGGGGTGGCCGAATGGTTAGAGGGTCGGACTGGGGGGACTGTCTCGACGGCAATCTGAGTTCGAGGGTTCGAGTCACCGACCGCCGGGGTTTTTTTCCCCTTGGGGCAAGGAACTTAAACCTCGATTGCCTGCTGGCCACTGGGTGGCCAAACCAGCCCCAGGTCAGTGCTGGTCCCAAGCCGGGGGTAAAATAAGAGAGGAATGATTACCTAAACAGGTAAACACCGGCACTCTCCGTGGAAAGGAAAATGGGGACCCCTACCAGGTACTCACTCCAAGAGCATCACAACGTGAAAACTGCAATTGATATCATGCTGTGACCACGGCGGCTCAGACATGAACTACCGTTAAATGATGATGATGATATATATATATATATATATATATATATATATATATATATATATATATATATATAATATTTATATATCTATATATATATATTATTTAATATATATATATATTTAATATATATATTTTATATATATATATAATTTATATATATATATATATATATATTATATATTTATATAATATATATTTATATATATATATATCTATATATATATGTATATATTGCGAGCATCCAAGCAGCAGCTGAAATCCAGACAGTAGAAAAGAAGCTTTCATGAAGCTGGTTCCACCCAGAACTGAAAGTCGTGCTACAAAACTGGCAAGTTTCAGAACAAAACACTGCGCTATATGAACTAGTAAAAAAATAAAAAAAAGGAAGAAAGCCAAAGAAAATTGGCTGAAGGAGAAATGTTATAAAGTTAAGAATCTCAGTTGTAAACCCAAAGAAATGTTCCAAACGATAAAAGAGATCACTGGTCAACGATCCTTTTCCTCCTCAAGTTGCATCAAGGCATCAGAAGGACGCATTCCCCACGAGAATGAGGATATCAGGGCTCGCTGGGATGAATATGTTCAAGAACTTTTTGACGATAAACAAGAGCCACCAGAAGATCTAGTCCTGGAAGCTGTCACATTTGGTTCGCTAATTCTGAAGTCAGAAGTGCGCTGGTCCCTACAGCAAGTGAAATATGGGAATGATTCTGGTCCTGAAGGTGTATACATCGAAATGCTCAGGGCCTTGGGAGAAAAATTGATCTGGAACTTCCTAAATGATACCTATGAAACAGGCAAGTTACCTAAAGAAATGATGAAATCAGTATTCACTGTCCTACAAAAGGTCCCAGGAACACTTGAGTGCTCACAATATCGCACAATCAATCCGCATATTCTTAAAACTTTGCTGAAAATCATGCTACAGAAGATCAGAGGACAACTCCTACCTGAAATACCAGAGACCCTTCATAAATTGGGTTTATGAAGGATAAAGAGAAATGCCATCTTCGTCATGAGAATGCTTGCCGAGAGAGCCATCCAACACCAGCAAAACATTTACCTGGTTTTCATTGACTATCAAAAAGCTTTTGATAAGGTCTGGCACTTAGATTTGTTCAAAACCCTTGCAAATATCCGGATAGATGACAAAGATATGAGACTATTCCAATCAGTTTACAAAGATTAACTTGCAGCAGTCCGCATATCCCATGAAACAACTAACTGGTTCCCCATCAAGTGAGGTGTCCGACAAGGTTGTGTGATGTCACCTGACTTCTTCGGTTTATACTCTGAAGTTATCCTGCGGGAGATTGAAGATCGTCAGCAGGAGATCGTTATCAGTGGTTGCAAGATCAACAACTTTCGTTATACAGACGATACAGTT
>NC_051402.1:8299711-8327211 GCF_015228065.2 Penaeus monodon
TCTGTCTGTGTGTGTGTGTGTGTGTGTGTGTGTTGTGTGTGTGTGTGTGTGTGTGTGTGTGTGTGTGTGTGTGTGTGTGTGTGTGTGTGTGTGTGTGCTTTGTCTGTCTGTATCTCTCTCTCTCTCTCTCTCTCTCTCTCTCTCTCTCTCTCTCTCTCTCTCTCTCTCTCTCTCTCTCTCTCTCTCTCTCTCTCTCTCTCTCTCTGCCTGCCTGCATATATTGGATATATATACCATGTATATGTATGAGTAAATGTTTGCGTGAATAAAGTAGACATATCTATCGATTTGTCTTTCACTGTCCCTCCCTCTGCCCATGGAAATATCACTCTCTTTCTGTCACTTTCTCTGTCTCTCATGTATTTTCGTTCATTATTTTTTCTCTCTCATCTCGTCTATATCTTCATTCCCCCTTCTTTCTTTTTATATCTATGTCTCTACACATCTGTCTATCTATCTATTCATTTATCTACATATCCATCATTCTGTCTGTCAGTGTATACGAGTTTGTACCTGACAAGATTTGTTTTGAGATAACGGTGACAAATCATTTTATCACATGATGGATGCGATAAATGTGTCGCGATATAACCTGCACAAAAGCAAACACGGAACTAAGCAATTATTTCTCCATAAATGCAGTAGGTTATTGAAGAATAAGTTCACGGTTACTCCCATTCAAAGGCCCTGTTCGCGGGCGTTTTTGCATGTGTATTTATGGGCATGTGTGTATGGATAAGTATATGCACGTGTGTACGTATGTTTGTTTAGTGTTCTTCCTGAGCTTCCTTCCTGTGGGGGCGTGAGCGGCCGGCCAATCAGAACGTGAGCTGGGCGTGACGGCTGATGTTGCCATACGGAGATACTTGAAGTCTGTGCCGAATGATTTGAATATTTATATTTTCTGAGTTCGTGACAAGACGTCGGGCCAAATCAAAAGCGAATGTTTAAGCAAAATGAACTGTAAGCTACTCTCCGGAGCGGGAAGGAAAATAAGAGGAGAGGTTGCGAGCGGCATCGAACCTCTGCCAGGTAAGCGTCCCCGGCAGCCTCAGCGAGACCGTCTCGGGCCGAGCCCTGCAGCGGCAGTCGCTCTCGACCCTCGCTTGTGTTCGGTCGCCTGTGGTGCGTCTGCGCTCGCGCTCGTCACAGACGCTGATGATCGGGGCGTAACGACGAGGTACTTGCGGTCCCTGTAGTGAGGTGTTGTGGGAACGGAAAGGGAATTACTCCAGTCGGGATCGCATCTTCTTAGGAGCAACGATGGTGGTTTTGCAGCCTATCAAGCCTGGGACGCCCAGGTTCAGTGGCCTCGCCCTCAAGCGTGGGCGGGCGCGACGGGCGTTGTCCCTCCTGGGCAGCAACGACGCCAAGGCCAACCTTCAGCTGGCCGAGTCCCTCATGACCATCTCGGCCGAGGAGTTCGCCGCCAAGTGGAATTTCGACCCCGTCCGCTCCGTGCCCCTGCCGCGCGGCCGCTTCCAGTGGGCGCCCGTCGCCCCGCTCAGCCCCTGCGCCGCCGCCCACGGCACGGCGGAGGGCGTCGCCCCCGCATCCCCCGCCGAGGCTCCGCGCGAGGACCTGCGCACCTGCCTCGCCGTGCCGACATCTGACCTCGCTCGACCCCAGCAGGCGGGCGGGCGTGAGGCTCGCGTGTCTGCGGGCGGCAAGGGCGCGGCTGCCGACTCCTCCGTCGACCACGAGTGCTCCCCCAGGACGTGCGGCTGTGGCGCGGAGGTGGCAGCGAAGGGCGGCGCGAGGGGCGAGGAGGCGCAGCAGGAGGCGCTCGAGGCCAGACGGAGGCCCTCGGCGGACGCGGACAGCGGCATCGAGAGCGACGAGTCCATCCACCTGTCGTCGCCGTCGCCGCCGTCGCCTTCGTCGTCACTCAAGCAGGACAGTCAGCCGCGACTTCGTCAAACGTGCATCACAGGTGAGCCTCCCCCCCCCTTGAGCAAGAGATGAGGCGGTGTCACGACCTTTCGTCTCCGCGAGAAAAGGAAAGCAGGGCCTTCAGTCACGCCCTCCGCGTTGGGTGTTCGCGTCTCAGCCTCGTTATCGTTATCGCTATCGTCGCGTCTAATATCGTCATTATCTTCCTGGATCCATCTTCGAGTGCGCTTGACTCCCTTTGTGATTCATTACTAATTCAAGCTGATTGCCAAAACGTAACGCAACGTACAACTTGTTTTTATGACCAATTATGTAATACTGATGATAAATCTTCCGAATAGGGAACGTCTGCAATTGATATGTTATTTTTTCCGGAATTAAATAGGCTGTGAATCCAATTCTATCCTTTGGGTAATAATTGTTTTACCTTTACATCTTTCGCTAACCGACTACGATCGTATTTCATGAATAAATCTAATATAACAAATCTATCGGGCATAACACGTACCATATGCAGGTAGGCAGACGAGAAAGGTTAATAAAATCTACGGGCCCGCGACGCCACAGTTGGGTTGACGTGGGAGGGGGTAGGTTCTGGAGGTTGCATCGGCAGCGTCATCGACTTGCACGGTGCAGAACCCAGGGTCGAGACCTCAGGGAAGGGGTAATATATTTGTTTTGGAGAATCAAATATGCGGGAGTCATTTACTGAAACATACAAAGCTCATTCGCAATTTAAGGACTTGCATACACATGTGCGTACGTACGTACGTATGTATGTATCTTTCTATCTGTCTATCTATATGAATGTACATATATATATATGTATATATATATGTATATATACATATATATTTATTTATTTATTTATTTATACATATATATACATATATATATATATATATATTTATTTATTTATTTATTTATTTATACATATATATACACATATATGTATGTATGTATGTATGTATGCATATGTAAGTTTGAATATTTTACAAAATCAGACCAGTTTTAACAGTAAAGTGTCCAAGGAGACAGACATAAAAGATAAAAGACTGATGTTATAAATTTGTGAACAAAATACTGCAAATAGGAACCGGTTTTATGTTTACGAAATCCAGACAATCTCTAAACATAATTCTAATCTCCTCCTCTTCTCCTCCTCCTCCAGAGTTCGTACGTCCAAAGAAAAGGTTGACCTTCTCCTCGAAAGACCAGCAAGCGGCCCACACGACCCAGAGCAAGAAGAGGTCCGCCTCAAGCCTCCAGGACCACCTTCAGCCGCCCCACAAGAAAGTCCTCCTGCAACTCAGAGCGTGATGGAGAACAGGCCGACGTAGAAGGAAGAGGAAGGAAAAGGAAAAAAAAAGAGGGAGATGAGGACTTCGTCTCCTTCGGGTCCTCGCGAGGTCTCCGTCAGGTGATCTTGTGTCTGGCGGTTTTCAGGAAGCTACGAAGAGCGGGTTTCAGTCACCGAGGCGACGGACGGAGGACCAAAATTCACCGGACTGAAGCGAATGTCGCAGTAGCGTGCTCGCCGTCCCCCCCAAAGTGCCCGAGCGACGGAGACGAGGCGTGCGAACTGACGTGAAGGTGCTGCTGCTTCGGGCACTCGGAGGCTTGGCTTGTCTCCTCCCGCGAAAAGGTGGACTGAAACCTGAAGTGAAAGGATTGGCGAGATGACTCCCCGAGCGACCAGGGTTTGTTCGCGTGACCGCCCGTTATATCGGCAGCAGAAGGAAACTGTTTTCGCTGTGTCGAAGAAAGTCAGTCTGACGTGCTTCGTTTAGGAATATAAGTGGAACTCAGCTTTACCTATTTATCGTTGAAACCCATTTTATTATTATTATTATATTAATATAATTATTAATTATTATTTTCGTTGCTACATAATCCGTGTATTGTCGTAAGATGAAAGAGTATAATGACCATGTGCTGGTAATTATCACTAGTCATACATCAGCTGACATCCAAATGTTATTTAATACTATCAGTTAAGATCGAACACTTTACCGGAAACGGAGGCAAATCCAAGACACGCCCAAGAAACGTAAATGTTGTAATTGCATGAAGTGATGAAGAGTTTATTTTGAATCTTGACTTAAATGACGTTCAGAATCATCTACGAAATTCTCCCGGGGGAAAAGCTAAAAATAATATCAAGATTATTACGTTCCCGAGAGTCATCACCGAAAATCGAAGACAAACCACCGGGTAAAAGTACGAACAAAGTGTCCTTGAAGACGTCAATAAGAGAAAAAAAATATATATATATACAGGAAATATCAACATAGATAACATGAAATCTATAAATGGACGCCCGGAAGCCGAAAAAGAACATCAAAAAGTGAATCTATTTGACTTTAAAATGAAGGCTCAAAAGTCTAACCCCCCCCCTGGAAAATCACCTCGACATCCCTTCCCTCCCCCCCCCAAAAAAAAAAAGAAACCAACAAATCGACATCTCTAAATACGGAAATCGACGCCCGAAAAGCGATCGACAACATCCCACGGCTCGACAGGGACCCTCGACACCTCCCGCTCGACCCGCGGCTGGGAAATGTTACGGCCAAACACTCGACGTCGATGTGAAGGGGAGGGGGAGGGGGAGGGCGAGGTAGGGGGAAGGGGGGGAAGGGGAAGGGGTTGGAGTCTTGAAAATGTCTTGGATTTTGTCGCGTTTTCCTATGTTCGATTCTTTGTCTTTTTTTTTAAATGGTGAAGGCTTTAGTATGTATCTAAGTTACCTTTTTTATATAAATGATCATGAATCTACCTCTTAAATTTCAAAATATTTTCCACTTCCTCTTCATATGTATATGTATATATGTGCGTGTGCGTGTGCGTGTGCGTGTGTGTGTGTGTGTGTGTGCGCGTGTGTGTGTGCGCGTTTGTGTGTGTATGCGTGTGTGTGTATACATATATATATATATATATATATATATATATATATATATATATATATATATATTATATATATTATATAACATATGAAGTGCTGAACATTTCTTTTCATGATCAGATCTCATTTTTTCCATTATTATTTACAGTATTTATATTTCCTCCTCTTAATCATTACGATCCTAATTTCTCCACACTGTTAATTAATCCATTGTTTTTGAAATGTATATGTTTTTTTTTGTAATGGAATATGTTACTGTCTAGTCTCTTAATTTAATGTTATCTTTTGATATTTAAAGATTTGCTGAGGTGAAGCTTTAATTACTTTAGTTCTGTACAGATGTAAATAAATATGATAAGGAGTAAGAATCTGTTTGTATTTTTAGAATCCTGAGAAAGAGAGAGAGAGAGAGAGAGAAAGAGAGAAAGAGAGAAAGAGAGAAAGAGAGAAAGAGAGAAAGAGAGAAAGAGAGAAAGAGAGAGAGGGAGAGGGAGAGGAAGAGAGGGAGAGGGAGAGGGAGAGGGACAAGGAACATTATACTACATTCTTAACATCATATAAAAATTTTCAAGTTTCTCAGATAATACCCTAAATTCGTTAGCATGCAAAAAATAACAACACCAAAGAAATATTTATTTGCCGACTGTGAAATAACAATAACAATAACAGATAACAACAGAAGAAAATGACACACACGTGTTGGTTATTAAAATGGTAATTACTCTTAATGGAGGACTAGTGTCAAAAATAGCCTGCTTAGTACCAACATTAACGTACTTAACATCCGCTAATGAGGGTTTGATTGACTATCACAACACCCTACACATCCGCAGGCTAGGCCTACCAGCAGGCCTACTAAGTGATCATATTTTCCTTTTTTTTTAGCTTGTTTCTCTGCTTCTTTGAAAGGTAAAGATCGCAAAAAAGTTATTGGAACAATGTTACTACGAGACATTGCTGTGAATTGTGTGGTAATAACTATAGGTTATCAATATCGATCAAAGCTGTCACACACAGTACAAACACGTGCATACAAACGAGTAAACAAACTTTAACGAGAGTTCACCCGCTGTGGTTTCCATGATGGGTGTTCTTGGTGTTCTGTTTCCGAAGTTTAAGTCTTAGTTCTTCCCTATTTTGTTTATTTTCATTGATGTATGTATTTTTTATGTTTCTCTTTTTCTCTCTTTATTATATAATCTCCCTCTCTTTCTCTCTTTCTGCCTCTTCTCCTCCCCCCCTCTCTCTCTCTTTTCCGGCTCTTCTCCCTCTCTTTCCGCCTCTCTCTCTCTCTCTCTCTCTCTCTCTCTCTCTCTCTCTCTCTCTCTCTCTCTCTCTCTCTTACTCTCTCTCTCTCAGAACTGTCAATTCCTCATCAGTGCAAACACAACGTAGAAGCCTCCGTGGGTCTCCGTCTTACGCTCTACAGTTCTACAAAACACGATATTCTTTCAAGATTTCACTAAGATTCCCCCCCTATATCTGCCGAGTGCACAGGGAAGATTTAAGGAGAAAGGGAGCTCAGATTTCTGCCGGATGGAGGCTCAGATCTCGCCTGGATACCGAGGTCGGGAGAGGAAAATCACACGATCTGCTTTTTGAGCTGCAAAGAAAGGGGTGGAATGCGAGAGGTATTGCGAAATTGAAAACTTGGAAACCGGGAGAATTGCAGAGGGAGGAGGTGGGTGAGGTGAACGAGGGAGATGGGGAGGGGATGAGAGGGGAGGAAGAGGGGAAGGAGGAGGAGGAGGAGGAGGAGGATGGAGAGGAGGAGGAGGAGGAGGAGGGAGAAAGGAGGAAGAGGAGGAGGAGGAGGATGGAGAGGAGGAGGAGGAGGAGGAGGAGGAGGAGAGGAGGAGGAGGAGGAGGAGGAGGAGGAGGAGGAGGATGGAGACGACGAGGAGGAGGAGGAGGAGGAGGAGGAGGAGGAGGAGGGAGGAGGAGGAGGAGGAGGAGGATGGAGAGGAGGAGGAGGAGGAGGAGGAGGAGGAGGAGGAGGAGGAGGAGGAGGAGGAGGAGGAAGAAGAAGAAGAAGGAGGAAAAGAAGAAAGAGGAGGATGAGAGCGAGGAGGAAGTGGAACCGGAGTTGAAGGAAATAAAGAATTGAGGATTGAGGAATACAAATGGAAGAGAAGGATAATGATAAGGATGAGAACAAAAGGGCCAGAAGATAGGGAAAGATGAGGATGGCAATATCAAATTTATTTCGGGCGGGAAAAAAAAAGAAATCAGATCTATGGTGCATCGCGTCGGAAACCAACATCCTCAAGTCTCACTCAAGATCTGACACGACAAAAACGCCACACAATTTTTCAACGCGTCGTAGTGAATAAATCTGATAAGAAATCAATCTATGAGTAAAGTTTTTTTTTTTTCCTGCTTCTATTAAACTGAAAACGAAATTCATGGGCACACAACCATTAAAAAAATATCTAACTTATGATTTGGAGGTCATTCTTTGAAAATTAATTAGAACGTAAAAGCGGTGGAAGAAATATTCCTGGAATAACATAAGAGCGCAAAATATACTGAACGAAAATCTCTATCAAACCAGAATTAAAAGACAACGAATGCCCAATCCTAAAATTGAACAGGCGTGCCAACCTCTCGGACCCGGATGAAACGCGGATAAAGCAGGATTACCAACCTCCCGAGGCGTCGGCCAGGCTGTCCCCTTCGCACAGGAAAGGTTTCCTGCTTTTGAATTAATGAGGGCGGCGTGACAGCGTCCGGCACCTCCGTCGGCTTTTTCGACTTTCACTCACACGAGAGCCCCGTCCAAGGTAGCCAGGCCATCAATTACCCGTATCCGCTGGCGATTACGGCTGGGCTTCGCGTAGGCCGGGTTTTGGCGGGAAGGAAGGAAGGAAAGATGGCGGAGGGGGGGGGGGGGGGAGGAGGAAGTAGCCAATGAATACAAATTTCGGAAATTCTACGCACCGGCTTCTGCGGTGCGGTCACTTGGCAGGGACGGTGGGGGGGGGGGGGGACTCGAATTTTTTTCTTTTTTTTCTTTATTCGTGAAGAAATGACGAGCAGGCCATCGATGACGACCCTCGATAAAAGTCATTAGTCGGTTAATTACATGATTGCTCGGATTTCCCTCTGGATGACCCCGTTGCCGTATTGTCGACGGTAATGGCGGGCGGACGACGCGCGTGTACTGGGCGTGGATGGGTGTAATGAGGGATGGGATTGTGGAGACTGGCACTGATTGATGGCCGATTGACAGGCCTATTCGAAGGTTGGATAATTATGTTCTTGTTTGTTACATGCCAACATATATACGTCCATGTATATATATATATATATATGCTTAGATACATGTACAGGGAGAGAGAGGGAGAAGAGAAAAAAGAAGAGATAGAGAGAGAGAGAGAGAGAAGAGAGAGACAGAGAGAGAGAGAGAGAGAGAGAGAGAGAGAGAGAGAGAGAGAGAGAGAGAGAGAGAGAGAGAGAGAGAGATAAACGACGCAAAACTTAATCACCAATTCAACAAACAACTCAATAAAGATTAAAGCAAACAAACAAGCACACACACACACAAAAAAAAGACATAGATAAACCGAGAATGAAAAAGGAAGAGAAAACAACCAGGCCACAGCAGCCACAACCGGAGACATAGTCCTGCCGTGATTATCAAATTACCCGCCGATACATTCATGTGATTATCCATTAACGGTCATAAAGACTAAATTGTCCATCGTTGCCAACCCTTTGTGAAAGGTTTTCTCCCGTCGGCCAGCGGCGGTCGGGTCTCGCCTCCTCGCTCGCGGAGGCTCTTGGGTCTGGCAACACTGTCCCTTGGCGCCGTTTTGTCATTATTTCTTTGTTCATTTTTCTTGTCTTTGTTATTTTTCTATTTTTTTTATTTGTTTATTTTACAGTTCAAGATGTTCGATTATTCTCTTCCGTTCATATTCATAATCACAGATAAACACAGTTATTTAAGAAATAATATCATTATTTTTATATCGCATACATTGTAATCATAATAACAATAATGGAATAATGATTATAATATCATAATGGCAGTAATAACAATGATAATGATAATAAAGACTATTATTATTATCATTTTTGTTGTTAACATATTTATTATTATTATTATTATTATTATTATTATTATTATTATTATTATTATTATTATTATTATTATTATTATTATTATTATTGTTATTATCATTGTTATTTTCATTATTATTATCATTATTATTATCATTATTATTATCATTATTATTATCATTATCATTATTATCATTATCAATCATCATCATCATCATCATCATCATCATCATCATCATCATCATCATCATCATCATCATCATCAAAAGATGTAGAAGAAAGGTAAAAATTATCATGATTGAAAAAATAACAACAATAACAAAGACAGGAACGGAAAAAATAACCTGCTTAAAAGAAAGAAATAGAAAGAAAAAACAAAGAAAAAAGGAATAATAATAATAAAAAAACGTGAAAGAAAGAAAGAAAGAAAACTGAAAAAAGAGCGAACGTCCAGAGAGAAAGAAAGAAAGAAAGTTTTAGAGAGAGAGAGAGAGAGAGAGAGAGAGAGAGAGAGAGAGAGAGAGAGAGAGAGAGAGAGAGAGAGAGAGAGAGAGAGAGAGAGAGAGAGAGAGAGAGAGAGATTTGATTTGATTTGATAACATTTATTTACAGAACAGTGTACATGCCCTGCATAAAGCCAGGGTAAGATACCAAAGTATCTATCCAACTGGCTGTGCTTCTATTCGTGTAGAGGGCTATTAGTCAGACATTATTGTTATATACATGCCTGATGGGCTGTGCTATTATCACTATATAAAAATATCATTTGGCTGGTAAAAAACCTTTTATATCACTAATCATGTCAAAGACAAGACCAGTGTCTATAATAAAGTTAATATAATCAACAAGTGCTAATCTGTGAACAGTACTATTTGATCGATAGGATGCAGTTTTTGTGCAACAGAGTAAGTAATGGTTAAGATTATGCGACTTGGGGCTTTGCAAAGTTTGCAGTGGTGATATGAAACTGGTTTTGCCTCCAAAACTGCATCCTGTACATATTGTATAGTGTACTGATATCCTATGCGTAGTCTAGTCAAAGTAACCTGCTGTCTCCGAGACAGTCCATGATAGACTTTATATGTTTTGTCTATATCTGATGTCCCAGCAATATTCTCGCAATGCCAAATAGTACCATGTCCATCTTTTTTCATCTTCTCAGTGGTCCATACCTGACCCTCATAATCTCGAAGACAGCTAATAACACGTTTTTTTTCATTTGGTTGAGAGATAGCGGCACTACATAATAGGGATCTTCATGGGAAAGTGCTAATCTGGCTAAACGATCAGCCCTGTCACACAATGATATTCCTATATGAGAGGGTATCCAGTATAGTGACACTTGGATACCCTGTTCTGATAGTTTAGAAATTTCGTGAAGGATATTTCTAGTTACCATGTTTTCTGCATTAAATGCAGTGAGCCTATGAAGAGCGCCCTGGCTGTCAGTAAAGACGGCCAGGTGTCGCTGCTGCTCACTACCTTTCTTAATGGCATGATATATGGCTACTGACTCGGCATCAGTTGTGCTTGTCCAGTTGGAAATACACACACTTTCTTCAAAAACTATATCAGGAATTAGTACACCAATCCCTGCTGCTCCATGAGGACCAATGGAGGCATCACAGTAGATTGCAAGTGGGGGCGTGCAATGAGGGGGATGTAGTATGTCATCTATATATTTCAAGTAATGGGCTTTTAGTTCCGTTTTTGAAGCAATGGATTTGGGCCCTGTTAGTTTATCAACATAAGCATGTACATGAGTTCTGTGCCAAGGAGCAGTAAGTACTGTTTCTGGAATGTTAGTAGCTTCGTTGTTCCATACATTGAAGAACATAATAATATGAGCAGTTTTAGTTTTCCATTCTAAGTTGGAATGTATGAGATTGGAGTATCGAGGTCGGGTATGCCTAACTCTGTAATTTATCTCGTTTGAGAGAATATTGGAGATTTGTGGTCTGGGTAAAATCTGCAGGAGTCTGATGCCAAGTATGGTGTTAACTTGGATGACGCGACTGTGAATAGAGGGGAGGTCTAGCTCTTTCCTCATGACGAGAATTTTGGCAGTCAGTGGGCATCCAAGTATAATTCTCATGGCCTTGTTCTGTAAAACTTCAAGTGGTTTGAGGGCACTTGGTGGAAACATACTAAGAACTGGGCTTGCATAGTCTATCATGGACCTAACAAGGGAGATATACATCAACCTTAGGACTCTCAGGGAGGCACCTATATATCTGTTACTTATGTAGTGCAATGGTTTTAAACGCTGTTTTGATGTTTTGAACAATATCCTTGGTAAAGCGAGAACTGCGGGACATGAGGTGGAGAGAGAGAGAGAGAGAGAGAGAGAGAGAGAGAGAGAGAGAGAGAGAGAGAGAGAGAGAGGAGAGAGAGAGAGAGAAGAGAGAAAGAAGAGGAGAAAGAGAGAGAGAGAGGAGAGATGAGAAGAGAGAGATGAAAGAAAGAAAGAAAAAAAAAATGGCGAACGAAGGAAGAAAGTAAAAAGAAAGAAATTGAACGAAAAATAATGAAAGAAAAGGAAAAGCATTAACAAAAGAACGAACGAAAGAAAAAACAAAAAACAACGAAAAATAAGAAAAACAAGAAACAGAACAAAGAAAGAGAACGCAAACGAAAACAGAGAACAAAAAAGAGAGAAAAAAAGAGTAAAAACAAGAAACAAGAAACAAAAAAGAGAAAGAACACAAAAAGGAAAAAAGAAGAAAAAAGAAAGAACAACAAAAAAAGAAAAAAAGAGACAACAAAAAAAAGAGAAGCAAAAAAGAAAGAAAAAGAAAACAAACAAGCAAAAAACAAAACAAAAAACAAAGAAAAAGAAAGAAAAACAAAACAAAGAAAAGAAAAAAGAGAACGAGACAAAAACGAGAGAAGAAGAGAGAAGAGAGAGAGAGAGAGAGAGAGAGAGAGAGAGAGAGAGAGAGAGAGAGAGAGAGAGAGAGAGAGAGAGAGAGAGAGAGAACAACAACAAAACAACAAAAAGCAGAGGAAATATCCGCAAACCAATAAACAGAAGCGACATTGTTGAGGGAGAAAGATTAGGTAATGAGAGAGAGACTTGAACGCGAGGCTGGGTTGAAGGATTGGCTCGAGGGGGGGCGGGGGGGGGGGTAAGGGGACTGGGAGGGAGATGGGGGGATGAGGAGGGGGGCCGGGGGAAGGGGGGAAGGGGGGAGGGGGTTAGTAGATGGGGAAGGGGGGGATGAAAGGGGTGGCCGGGGGAGGGAGGGGGGAAGGGAGGGGGTTGGTAGATGGGGAAGGGGGTCGAGAGGGAAGGGGGGGTGAGGAGGAAGGGAGGGGGTTAGTAGTTGGGGAAGGGGGGGTGAGGGGGAAGGGAGGGGGTTAGTAGATAGGGGAAGGGGTGGGTGATGGGGAGAGGGAGAAGGTAAGGAGGGAGAGGAGAGAGGGAAGGAGGGGGTGAGGGAGATAGTCAGGGTAGGAGAGGGAGGCAGAAGATAGCACAGGGGAGGGGGAGTGTAGATAGGGAGGAGGTAAGAAAAAAGGGGGGGGAGGGAGAAGTAGAAACGGGAATGAGAGAGAATTGGCTGGTGAAGGGGAGGAGGCTATACTTCAGGGGGGGGCCCCCCCCGTTGGCCAGGGAGAGGATAGAAATGGAGGGGGGGTGGCTAGCGGGGGAGGAGGAGGAGGAGGAGGAGGAGGAGGAGGAGGAGGAGGAGGAGGAGGAGGAGGAGGGAGGGGGAGGAGGAGGAGGGGAGGAGGAGGGAGGTAAACAGGGATAGAGAAGGTTGACGGCCACCCATTGAGCGGATGGCGAGGAGGAGAGAGAGAGAGAGAGAGAGAGAGAGAGAGAGAGAGAGAGAGAGAGAGAGAGAGAGAGAGAGAAGAGAGAGAGATTGAGAGAGAGAGGAGATGAGAGAGAGAGAGAGAAGAGAAGAGAGAGAGAGAGAGATGAGAGAGAGAGAGAGAGAAGAGAGAGAGACGAGAGAGACAGAGAAGAGAGAGAGAGAGAAGACGAGGAGAGAGAAGAGAGCGAGAAGAAGAAAGAGTGAGAAAAACTACCACGGGAGGCACTCGAGGGGGGATGAGAGTGGAAAGAAGAGTGAGAGAAGCAAGAAGAGGGGGGACAGAAATAAAAAAAAACATCAAAATAACAATAATATATAAGAGAATAAATAAAATCATAATAATATAAAACATCACACACACACACACACACACAACACCACACACACACACACACACACACACACACACACACAACACACACACACGCACACTTATGCTCGAAATGACTCCATAATGCTCAAGGTAATCACCTTGTACACTACTATTTACCACTACTAATACTGCTAATGTAACAATTACACATTCAGTATTACTCATCAACGACACCCATTTTTAAAAATCCACACAATGCACACACACACATTCACAACAAGCCACACTACCAGGAGCACACACTATCACACAAACACCACACACACACAGCACACACACCATGAACAACACACACACACCAACACGCACACACCAACACAACCTTATGCTCGGAATGTACTCCTAATGCTCAAGAGATGCCCTTGGTACCTTGTATTACTATATTCTATTGTCTAAGTTGCGATTACATTCAGTGACGTGCAGTGCAGACGGAACTCGCTTGTTTAAATCGCAATGCACATATTTTCTTCGTTTGAGGGGGAATGGTTCTACCCTATCTCATCAACAGATTCCTCGAGTTGTGACTTTGTAAATTGCCAGCCTACCGCACGCTAAAGTTAATTAGGATGTACCATAGCTTTAAGCCGACCTGAATTTCGTTGCTGTTGTTACTGCGCAAATCTCTGGCGTTTTCGTTTTTTATTGTTCTCTTATCTCTCATTTATTATTGCGTGTTGTCGTTGTTGTTATTTCTATCTCTTCTTCTTATTATTATTGTTGTTACTATTATCATTATCATTATCATTATTTTTATTATTATCATTATTGTTGTTGTTGTTATTATTATTATCATCATCATTATTATTATTATTATTATTATTATTATTATTATTATTATTATTATTATTATTATTATTATGATTATTATTATTATCTTTATAATAATGATAATAATAATAATAATAATAATAATAATAATAATAATGATTATTATTATTGTTATTATTATCATTGTCATGATTACTATAATTTTTTTCATTATCATCATTCCTATTATTATCATATCATCATCATCATCATCATCATCATCATCATCATCATCATCATCATCATAATCATAATCATAATCATAATCATAATCATCATCATCATCATCATCATCATCATCATCATCATCATCATCACTACTTTTAATTTCATCATCATCATCAATATCATTGTCATGCACATCATTCCTCTTCGCGCTCTTGTTTTGTGAAAGAAATTAGGGTGAGATAAAAGCGTTGATTTCCTGACTGCTCTGACAGCTTCAAGCAAGACAAATAACCCGTTTTGATGAGTTGCCACCCTCTTGTTTAGAGTAATTCCCGTTTCACTCACTTCCCTGTAATTGTGACGTAAAAGCAGGCACACACCCTCTCACCGCGCCCCTGTGGTGGTGCTGGCTCATCAGGGAGGGGGAGGGAGGGGGGGAGGGAGGGAGAGGGGGAGAGGGAGAGGGTGGGAGAGAGGGTGGGTGGGTGGGTGGGAGGGTGGGTGGGTGGGAGGGAGGGAGGGTGGGAGGGAGGAGGGAGGGTGGGAGGGAGGGAGGAAGAGGAGGGGAAAGGGAGGAGAGGGGGGGAGAGGGAGAGGGGAGGGAACGGAGGGAGGGAGGGTGGGAAGGAAGGAGGGAGGGAGGGAGGGAGGGAGGGAGGGAGGGAGGGAGGGAAGGAAGGAGGGGGGTGGGTGGGAGAGAAGATGGAGGGAGGGAAGGTGGGAGTGTGGGTGGGAGAGAAGGAGGGAAGGTGGGAGGGAAAGGGAGGGTGAGAGAGCGAGAAAGAAAGAGAGTGATACATATTTATACACACACACACACACACACACACATACACACACACACACACACACACACACCACACACACACACACACAAACACAACACACACACACACACACATATATATATATATATATATATATATATATAATATATATATATATATATATATATATATATATATATATATAAAGAGAGAGACAGACAGACAGACAGACAGTCAGACAGACAGACAGCCAAGCAAACAGACAAACAGACAGATAGAAAGACAGATTAGATAGATAAAAAGATAAATATATATCTCCACTCCCCCTCCCCTATCAACTCTACCCCCATCCCCTACCCCTTCCCTTCCCTTCCCTCCCCTCCCCTCCCCACATCCCTATTCCCACCCCTACTCTCCTCCCTTACCTCCGCCATACCACATCCCCTACCCCCTTCCCCTTACCCCCCCCTCCCCCTCACCTTCCCCTCCCCTCCCCTTCCCCCTCCCCACATCCCTATTCCCACCCCTCCTCATCCTCCCTCCCCCCGCCCTCCCCATCCCCCCCCCCCACCCCCCCCACCTTCCCTCCCCACCCTTCCCCCTCCCCACATCCCTATTCCCACCCCTCCTCCCTCCCCTTCCCCTCCACCCTCCCCTTCCCCTACCCCTCCTTTACCCTAGAAACCGTCACTCACCCCTAATGGAGAAGCACTAAGGTAAATTGGCTGTGCCGAAGGAGGAACTTGTAAAGGCCAGCCACGCGACTCCCTTAATGCGTGGGTTAAGGAGGGTAAGATAAGGGAGGGAAGGAAGGGGAAAGGGAGGGAAGGAAGGGGAAAGGGAGGGAGGTAAGATAAGGGAGGGAAGGAAGGGAAAGGGAGGGAAGGAAGGAAAGGGAGGGAAGGAAGGGAAAGGGAGGGAAGGAAGGGAAAGGGAAGGAGGGAAGGGAAAAGGGGGAAGGGAAGGAAGGGAAAGGGAGGAAAGGGAGGGAAGGAAGGGGAAAGGGAAAGGGAGGGAGGAAGGGGAAAGGGAGGAAGGAAGGGGAAAGGGAGGAAGGAAGGGGAAAGGAAGGGAAGGAGGAAGGAAGGGGAAAGGGAGGGAAAGGAAGGGGAGGAGGAGGAGGAGGAGGGAGGAGGGGAAGGAGGGAGAGAGAGAGGAGAAGGAGTGAGAGAGAGAGGAGGAGAAGGAGAAGGGGGGGAAAGGGAGGAAGGAGGGGGGAGGGGGAGGAGATAGAGTAGAAAGGAGAAGAAGGCGGGAGAGAAAGAGGAGGAGAAGGAGGAGAAAGAGATTTGTGTTTCTTTCCTCGTTAATATTGCTTCTTACTCAAATTTTCCTTCCACGTAACGATAATGATAATGATAATAATAGCAATAATAACAACAATAATAAAAGATAATAGTGATCATAATAATGATTATAATAATAATAACAATAATAATAATAAAAATAATAGTGATAATAATAATGATAATAATAATAATAACGACAATAATTATAATCATAATAATAATAACAACAACAATAATAATAAAAAAGAACATAAACACATACAAGAAAAGAAACCGAAGAATAAAAAAAAAAAAAAAAACAAAAAAAAAAAACAGAAAAAGAAAAAAGAAAAGGAAAAGAAAGAAAGAGAGAGAGAAAGAGAGAGAAAAAAAAAACAAACAAACAAACAGATCACGTAAATCCCATTAAAACCCCATTGAACAAGTGGCCTGGTAATTAATGTGGGGGGGAATGATAACCTCTAGATTTTCGAGAGATTTGATATCGGCTCAAGCTGTTTTATCTCTCTTATCTTATCCTGTGGTAGCTTCGACGTCGCTGTTGTTTACGCGATCGCGAGAGAAAGAGTGAGGGTGAGAGAGAGTGAGTGAGAGAGCGAATACACACACACACTGACACAGACACACACACACACACACACAAACCCAAAACACACACACACACAACACACACACACAACACCCCAAAACACGCATAGTATATATATAATATATATATATATATATATATATATATATATATATATATATATATATATATATATATATATATATATATATATATATATATTTAGAGCGAGACACAGAAAGACAAAGACAGAGAGAAAGAGAGAGAGAGAGACAGAGAGAGCGAGAGACAAAAGACAAAGACAGAGAAAGAGACAGAGAGCGAGAGACAGGAAGATAAAGACAGAGAGAGAGACAGAGAGAGCGAGAGACAGAAAGCCAAAGACAGAGAGAGAGAGAGACAGAGAGAGACAGAGAGAGCGAGAGACAGAAAAACAAAGACAGAGAGAGAGGGAAGCGAGTGATGAAGCGCCAGATAACGAGAGACCCCGGCCGTGCTTCTTGACCACCATGAAGAACGTGCAATAAAACACCTCGGCCATTATTCTTGTTAATTACCAGGTAGCCTAATAAGCAAGGCCTAATTCCCCCGACGCTCAGGCCTACGTCATCAGCGTCCTCCTTTGTTCCTCCTACTCGTATTTCATCCTTTTTTTTTCTTTTCTTTTTTTTTCTCTCTCCCTCTGTCTCTCTGTCTTTCCTCTCTCTCACTCTCTCTCTCTCTCTCTCTCTCTCTCTCTCTCTCTCTCTCTCTCTCTCTCTCTCTCTCTCTCTCTCTCTCTCTCTCTCTCGCTCTCTCTCTTTTATCATCGTTTGCTTTTGTTTTCGTTCTCTCGGTTTGGTGCTCGGGATCTTTGTCTGTCTGTCTTTCTGTTTGTCTGGCTGGCTGGCTGGCTGGCTGTCTCCCTTTGAATCTCTCTCTTTCGCTCCATCTGTCTATTTATCTATTTATATTCCCGCCCTTCCTGTCTCTATCTATCTTTCACAATCTCCACCCCTCCTTCTCTCTCTTTTTCTCTCTCTCTCCACTCCTCTCTCTATCCCTCCTTTTCTCTCTCTCTCTCTCTCTCTCTCTCTCTCTCTCTCTCTCTTCTCTCTGCTCTCTCCCCTTTTTCTTCTCTCCCCCCCTTCTCTCTTCTCTTTCTCCCACCCTCCCCTCTTCTCTCTCTCTCCCCTTTTCCTTTTTCCCCTCCTTTCTTTCTCTTTCTCTCCCTTTTTCCTCTTTTCCCCCCCCTTGGTTCGCTTTTTTAAAATTCAAAATTTAAGTCCTTTTTCTATTTTAAAAAAAGGTTTTTAAACCCCTTCCTTTAAACAAAACAACACAGTTTTAATCGTTAAATAAAATAAATTATACCAAAATTTTTAAATAACAAAACCCAATAACCTAACAGTAACCTAAAAGGGTAAAAATAAAAACCAAAAAAAAAGAAACAAACAACAATAAGAAAAAATTTTTAACCAAAAAAGGGAAACAAAACAACAAAAAAAATCAACAAAAAAATCAAACAAAAAAAAAAAAACATCCCATTAAAAAGAAAAAAATATAACATAAAAACCCCAATAAAAAACAAAAACCCATTACCGGAAACGAAAAAGGTTTAAAAATGGGGATCAAAACCAGCGGAAGTAAAAAAGGGGGGATTAAAAGGGGGGGGAGGGTTGGAACTCATTTTTTTGGGACTTGGCTTTTTCTTCGGGGGGGGGGCTAAGTGTTGGGTTTTTTAAAACCCCCCGGGGCGGGAGGAAGGGGGGGGAAAAGGGGAGGGGGGGGGTTTGGGGGGGAGGGGGGGGGGGAAAGGAGGGGGGGAAGGGGGAGGGGGGGGTGGGTTGGAGGAGGAGGGGGGGGGATGGAGGAGGGGGGAAAGGGGGAGGAAAGGAGGGGGGGAAAAGGGGGGATGGGGGAAGGGGGGGGGGGAAAATTTAAGCCGGGGGGGAAAGGGGAAAAAGGGGGAGGGGGGGATGGAAGGGAAGGGGGGTGGCGGGGGAGGAGGGGGGGTTTTTGGGGGGTATGGGGGAAGGATGGGGGGGGAGGGGGAGGGGAAAGGGGGGAAAAAAGAGGGGGGTGGGGGAGGGGGGAAAAAGAGGGGAGAAGGGGGAAGGGGGGGGAAAAAAATGGGGGAGGGGGAAGGGGGGAAACGGAAGAAAAAAAAGAGAAAGGAGGGGGCGGAGGAAAAGGGGGGGAAAAGGGAAGGGGGGGAGAAAAAGGGGGGAGAAGGGAGGGGTGGGGGAAAGGGGAAAAGGTTTTGAAAAAGGTGAGGGGAAAGAGGGGGGGGGGGAGGTGGCAGAGGAGAAAGAGGAAGAGGAAAAGGAAAAAGGGAAAGGAAGGGAAGAAGGGAAAGAAAGGGGGAAGGAGGAAGGGGAGGGGGGAAAGGAAAGGAGGAAAAAAAGGAAAAAGGAGGAGGGGAGGAGGAGGGGGAAAGGGTGAAAAAGGAAAGGAGGGGAATGGGGAAGGAGGAGGAGGGGGGAGGAGGAGGGGAGGGGGGAAAATTAAGTTTAAAGACAAAATTGGGGGATAGAAGGTGAGGGGGGAAAGGGGGGGAAAAGGGGGGGGGGGGACTTTAAAGGAAGGGGTGGGGGGAAAAAGGAGGGGGGAATAAAGGGGAAGGGGGGTTTTAACAAAAAGTGAGATGTGGAGGAGGGGGGTGGGAAGTAAGGAGAAATAGGAGGAAGGGGGAAAGGAGGGAAAAGGAGGGGGGAGGGGGAAAGGAGGCGGGGAAGGGGAAAAGGAGAAGGCGGGGAGGGGGGGGGAGGGGGGGGGGGGGAGGGGAAGGTGAAAAGGGGGGGGGGGTTTTAAAAGGGGAAAGGAGGGGGGAAGGGAAGAGGGGGGGGGGGGGGGAAAAAAGGGGAAAAGGGGGGGTGGGAAATTAAAAAAGGAAAAGGAAAAGCAAAAAGGAAAGAAAAAAAACCGGGGACGGGAAAAAAAAAAGAAAAAAAAAAAAAAGAAAAAAAAAAAAAAAAATCAGGGAAGAAAGGGGGAGAGGGACAAGGGGATTATGGACGGGGGGGGGGAGAGGGAGGGGGGGAGGGGAAATAAAGGGAGCTTCAAAAAGGGGTTTGTTATATTGATGTTGCCAATGATGGTGAGAGAAAAATCTGATGATGACAAAGGTATTAGCTGCAACAATAGTATAAAATCTTCAATTGAATTACTGATTGGGAGGATAGTGTTAATAATTGTAATGTTGAAAGAGAGGATAATATTTGAAAACCCATGAAAAATTTAAAAAACGCCAAAAAATTAAATTTGAATATGATTTTAATAATAGTGTTTGTTTAAGAAAGGAAAAATTTAAAAAAACCCCAAAAAAAAACAAATAAAGCAACAACACGATAACAACAGCAAAAAAAATGACAACGACAATAATAATAGCAATTAAATGATAATAATGATGATACAAAATAAAGTCCTCATCCTTATTTTTTACAAAAATAAGTAAGTTTGGGAGAGGAAAAAGGAGAGAAAAGAGAGAGAAAAAAGGAGGGGGAGGAGAGGAGAGGAGGAGAGAGGAGAGAGAGGAGAGAGAGAAAAGGAGAGAGAAAAGAGGAGGGGAGAGAGGAAAAGAAGAGAGAGAGAGAGGAGAGAGGGGGAAAAGAGAGGGGAGAGAGGGGGAGGGGGAGGGGAGAGAGGAGAGAGAGAAGAGAGAGAGAGAGAGAGAAAAAACAAAAAGAAATAAAAGGATCCCTTATTAAAAAATGCAACATTTGACAAAAAAAACGAGTTTTGCAAATACCCCAAAAAAACCCAAAAAAACCCCTTAAACCCAGCCATAGATATAAAAAAGGACGAACTCAGCGGACCAAAAACAGCTGTAATTCGAGCCAAGACACAAGAAAGCGGAAACACCTGTGATGTTAAGAGGCCCAAAATGACAGGGCCCGGCCCGAAAATTTGGCCCCCTTCGTTTTTCCCCTTTTCTTTTTTGTTTTTTTTTAAGCAATGGTCTTCTCTTTGTTTGGTTTTGTGTCTTTGTTTGGTATTTTTTTTGTTTTATGGGACTTGTCCGTAAGTTAATAAGATGATGAGATAATGATATAGTTAGTTAATCCGTATTAAGAAGGTTGACTGACTTCGCTGAAGAAAGATTGCGCATTCCGCGATTTTTTTTTTTTTTTTTTTTTTTATTAAGTCTCATGGGAATTTGTTTATTGCTTTCTCTTAAATATTTATTTGTATTAGCATTATGTTACTCTGTTTTTTTATTATTGTTCTCTTAATAATTCATATTTCAAATCAAATTTTCATTAAAAGAAAAGTGAATTTCCCGTTCCCTTTAAAGGGAAAATTTTCATTACCCTTTTTTTTCTCTTTCCCTTTTTATTCATGTAATTAAAAATTTCACATTATCAGAGGAGTTTTTTTTTGTCATTTTCATCATCATCACTATTAGTTTTTTTCATTATTATTTGTGCTATTGTTCGAGCTGTCAATATAATTGTTACTAATAATTTTGTTACTAATAAGTTTGTCATCGCAATAATAGTTATCATCATTATTATCATTATCACTATTATTTTCATTATCATCATCATTATTATTATCTTTCTCATTACCATGGTTTTTATTATTTTTATTATTATTATTATTATTATTATGATGGGTGATGATGGGGTTATTGGGGTTTAGATGATAATTATTTTTTTTATCATTATTGGTTTTTATTATTATTATTATTATTAAAATCATCATTATTTTTTTATTTGATTGTTATTTATTATTATTATTATTTTATTAAAATTAAATTTAAATTTTTATTTAAATTTTTATTTTTATTATATTATTTTTATTTTTTATTATTTTTTATTAAAATTACTATTTTATTATTCATTTTATTAAATTTTTTTGGTTATTACTCCTATTACTATCATTGTTTATTTTTATTGTTTTTATTTTCAAATTCCCATTATCGTTTTCATAAACAATTTTTTTTATTGTTATCATTTTCATTTAATTTTTTTTTTTTCATTTTAATTTTCATTATTATTATAGTTTGCTGTTATTTTCATTGTTCGTTGCCTTTCCTTTTTTCTTTTTATTATTTTTATTATTACTATTATATTATCATTATTATCTTTACAATTATTATTTTTTATTTTTTTATTATTTTTTTTTTTATTTATTTAATTAATTTTTATTTATTTTTTTTTTTTTTTTTTTTTTTTTTTTTTTCTCTCTTTTTTCCCCCCTTTTTTTTTTTTTCCCCCTTTTTTTTTTTTTTTTTCTCCCCTCCCCCTTTTCTCTCTCTCTCTCTCTCTCTCTCTCTTTTTCTTCCCCCCCCTCTTCTCTCTCTTTTTCTTCTTCTCCCCCTCTCTCTCTCCTCTCTCCCCTTTTCCTTCTTTCTCTCTCTCCCTCTCTCTCTCCTCTCTCTCTCCTCTCCTTCCCTCTCTCTCCCCCCTCTCTCTTTTTCTCCTCTCTTTTTTCTTTTTTCCCTCTTTCTTTTCCCCCTCTCTCCTTCTCTCTCTCTCTTCTCTTTTTTTCCCTCCTCCTCCCTCCTCTTTTCCCCTTTTCTCTCTCCTCTTTTTTCTCCCCCCCCCCCCTTTCCTCCCTACCCCTCCCCCGCTTCCCTCTCTACAAAAACCTTTCTTCTTTACCTCATATCAAATTTATTTCGAGACAACCGAACGAAGACTTCTCTTTATCTTTAAAACCCGGGATGTCAGAACAAAAAAGAGTAGCGAGTAAGAGAGGGATTTTTCAATCTCTCTCTCATTAATTCGTCTCGTCTGCACTCGTTCTCTCTCCCTTCTCTTTCTCTTTTCTCTCTCTCCTCTCTCTCCTTTTTTCTCTCCCCTCTCTCTTCCTCTCCTTTTTATATAAAATTATTATATTATATATATATCAAAGAAAATTATTATATATAAAAATATTATATATATATATATATATAAAATATAAATAATAAACTAATAATATAAATTATATATAAAAATATAATATTATAAAATATAAAAATATTATATAATATATATATATAATTATTTATTATTATAAATAGATAAGATAAAATATAGTTTTGAAGATCATACATAAACAACAACAACATACAAAAACAACACACACACACACAACCACACACACACACACACACAAAACCCAAACCACACCACACAACCCACCACCCACACCACACACAACACACACCCCACACCCCACACACACACCCACACACACACACCACACACCACACACAAGGTAGTATAATCATAAAACAACAATATAATATATATATATATTATAAAATATAATATATATATATATAATAAATTATATTTTTTGTTTGTGTGTGTGTGGGGTGTGTTTGTGGTTTGTGTGTGTGGTGTGTGTGTGTGTGTATGTATGAGTAGTAGAGTATGTCGTATTTTGAGGTTTATTAAATATTTACAACAAAAACACACACACACACACACCCCACAAAACACACACCAACACAATATATGGATATATAATATAAATAATATATATTATTATATATATATTTAATAATATAATATATTATATATATCATATTATATATATAAAATATATTTATTATATATTTTTGGGGGTTGTGTGTGTTTTGGGGTGGGGGTGTGTGTGTGTGTGTTTTTGTGTGTGTGTGTGTGTGTGTGTGTGTGTGTGTGTGTGTGTGTAGGGGTGTGTGTATTTTTGGGTGTGTGATATAGACAAAACACACAACAAAAAAACAAAACAATATAATATATATAATAATATATATATATATATAAAATTATTTATATTTATATTAATTTAATTTTTTTTTTGGGCCTTTTGGGGGTGTTTGTTTGTGTGTGTGTGGGTTTGTGTGTTGGGGTGTGTGGTGTGTGGGGGGTGTTTTTGTGTGTGTGTGTGTTTTATTATATATAAAAAACAATTGTATGACTTAATTTACACGTGGGGTTAGTAGTTGTATGTTTTGGGGTTTTGTGTGGTTTGGAATGTGTAGTGTAGGGTTTAATTTTTGTTATTATGTATTGAAATGTATAGTATATGTATATGTATGGATGTTTATGTGAGGTAGTGTGTTGTGGCGCAAGTGGAGCCAGCTATACGTAATTAAGCAGTATAAAAAACCACAAAAAATCCTAGGAAAAAAAATCCCCTAACGCCAACCTTTCCAACTAGCTTTATTACCCTGAAAACAAAGCAAAACAAAGAAAGCATTTCCACTCGAAAAAAAACAACAATTTTAAAACTTTCGCCATAAAGCAATGAAGAGAAGGATGTTACAAAAAGAAAAGAAAAAAATGAGTTTATTTGATGAGAATTACACGCCGGTTTTGTAGTTACGTTGGAGTAATAAAAAACAAAAAACAAAAAGGGGAGACTATTTTTTAAAGTTTTAATCCCCGGTTTAAATTTCCTCGTTGTGGGTGAAAAAACGGGAAAAAGAACGATGAAAGGGGTGAAAGGGAGACAGATAAAAGGTAAAAATAGATAAAAAGGGAAGAAAAGAAGAGAGAGAGAGAGAGAGAGAGAGAGAGGAGGACAAAAGAGAAGAGAAGAGGAGAGAAGAGAAAGAGAGAGAGAGAGAGGAGAAAAAAGGATGATAAGAAAAAGAAAAAAAAAAAAAAAAATAAAAACAAGGCATAAAAAAAAAAAGAAAATAAACGCAAGTAAACAAAGCTAGTGCAAAGGCCCCGCCCCCCTCTCCCCCCCCCCCAAAAAAAAGAAAAGAAAAGCAGAAAAGAAAAAAAAGAGCGAGAGACTTGAGCAAGGGCTCCCCCCGGCGATTCCCCAAATTACGGGGTAAAAAAATCGCCCCCTTTCCGCCCCCGTGCCCACCGTATCTCGGCCCGCCGGCCCCCAACGGCGACAGCATGACACCCGGGGGCGTCGATTTGCAAATGTACGGCAAAATTTTCCCCCCCCGGGGGGCGAAAGGGGCGGAAAAAAAAGGGCATTTTTTTCCCCCCCGCCTGATTTCCCGGGGCCCCCCGCGGCCGCCACTGCTGTTTTGTTCCTCTCGCGCGCTCGCCTTCCTCCGACGGCGGAACCGGGTTAGGGGGAAGGGGAGGGGGGGGGCGTCGGGGGGGCTGTTTTTTGCTTTCTCTCTTTGCTTTCTCTTTGTTGCTGTCTTCCTCTTGCCTCTCTGTGTTCTCTTGCTTCTCTCTCTCTCTCTCTCCTCTTCCCTCTCTCTTTCTCCTCTTCTCTCTCTCTCTTTTCTTTTTTTTTTTTCTTTTTTCGGGGAAAATATATAATTTTATATATAATTATATATATATGTATATATATACATATATAAATATATATATATAATAATATAAATAAATATAATATATAATTTTAATTTTTAGGTGTGTGTGGTGTGTGTGTGTGTTGTTGTGTTTTGTTGGTGTGTGTGTGGTGTGGTGTGTGGTGTGTGGTGGGGGTTTTTTGGGGGTGGTGTGGGTGGGGGGGGGGGGGTGGGTGGGGTTGGGGGAGTGGGGAAAAAGAGGAGGGGGAGAGAGGGAGAGGGTAGAAGAAAAGAGAGAAAGAGGGAGAAAGACGGAGACCATAAAAAGGGGGAAGGGGGGGCCCAAAAAACAGAAAAAATAAAAAAAAAAGAGAGGAAGAGAAAAAAAAAAGGGGAATCGAAAAAACCAAGAGAAAGAGAGGGGAGAGAAAAAAAAAAGAAAAGGAGGACGAGGAGAGGCGAAAGACAAATAGAAGACAAAGAAAACAAAGACAAGGGATAGAAATAGGGCCCATTAATTTGCCCCAGTTACCCCAAAAAACGGGGAATGAGTGCCCCGAGACGAGGGGGGGAAAGGGGGGGGGGGGGGGGGAGGGGAGGGGTGAGGGGGGGAGGGGCGGAAAAAGAAATTAGAAGGTGGAGTAGGGGGGAAGGAGGGGAAGAGGGAAAAAAGAAAAGGAGGGGGGGAGGGTGAGAGAAAGAAAAGGAGGGGGAGGAGGAGGGTGAGGAAAGAAGAAAGAGGAGGGGAGGAGGAGGAGGGGGGAAGGGGGAAAAAGGGGGGAACGGGGGGAGGAGGGGGGGGGGAGGGGGAAAAGAGGGGAAGAAAAAGGAGGAGGGGGAAGGGGGAAGAAAAGGGGGGGAAGGAGGAGGGGGAGGAGGGGAGAGGAGGGAGGAAGGGAAAAGAGGAGAAAAAAGAGGGGGGGTGGGAAAGGGGGAAGGGAAAGGGGGGGACAGAAGGAGAAAAAGGGGGGAAGGAGGGGGGGGGGAGGATCCCAAGGTAAACATTTTGGAGGGGGAGGGGGGAGGGGAGGGAGGGGGGAGGGGGAGGGGGGAGAGGGAAAGGAGGGGGAGGGGGAGGGGGAGGGAGAGGAGGTGAAGGGAGGGGGGAGGGGGAGGAAGGGGGGGGGAGGATGGGGGGAGGGAAAGGAGGATAGAGAAGAAAAGGGTGGAAGGGGGGAAAAAAGAGGATAGAGAGAAAAGGGGGGAAGGAGAAAGATAAAAGGAGGAGGAAGAAAAAGGGGGGAAAAGGGAGGAGGAGGAGGAGGAAAGGAGGGAAAAAAAAATGGGGAAAGTAGAAAAGGGAGGGAAGAGGAAAGAAAGATAGAAGAGGGAGGGAAAGGGGAAAGGGGAAAAGGAGCGGGAGGGAAAGGAAGGGAAAGTAGAGACGAGAGAGAAAGAGGAGAAAAGAAGGAAGGAGAAAGGGAAAAAGGGAAGGAGAAAAAGAGAAAAGAGAGGAAAGGGAGAGAAAGAAGAGAGCGGGGAGGAAGGGAAGAGGAGGATAGAGAGAAGGAAGAGGGGGATAAAGATAGAGAGGGAGAGAGAAGGGAAGGAGGAGGATAGAGAGAAGGGAGAAGGGGTCTCGAGGGAGGGGGAGGGGGGGCTAAGAGGGGAGAAGGAAAGGCCTGTCGAAAAACGTGCGGAAATAGCCCCCCGAGAATAGGCTGGGAGGAGGGCGGTCGTTTTCCCGGTGCCCGGGGGGCTATAAAAAAAAAAAAAAAAAAAAAAAAAAAAAAAAAAGTGAAAATATTAATCACTTTTTCAGATTTTTTTTTATTTTACTTTTATTTATTTCGTATCTCTGTTAAATTTAGTACGTTTTACAAACGTTGGAATGGCGGTAATGATGATTATACTATTAAAATCATTATTTTCACGGGCATTTCACTATCACCATCAATTTTTTAAAAAGTTTTTTTGTTTTTCACGATTTTTTAAAAATAATTTGATTTAATTTTTCAGGGGAGAAAAAGGAGAGGGGAAATTAAAAAGGGGAGAGAAAGGAAGATAGAGATAGAGAAGAAGAGAGAAAGAGAGGGGAGGAAGGGTGACAGGGGAAAAATTAGTAGAAAAAGGGGGGAAAATTTTTAAGGGGGGGGGAAAAAGGAAAAATGCGAAGGAGAGGTGAAAAAAAGAGAAAAGTAGGTAGGGAAAGGGAGATGGAGAACGAAAAAAAGAGAGGAAAACAGGAAAAACAAAAGGTAAAAAAAATAAATAAAAAAAAGAAAAAAAAAGAATAAAAAAAAAACGAAAGACAACAGAGAAAAATTTGTAAAAGTAAGAAAGAAAGAAAGAAAAAAAAAAAAAGACCAGCCGGAGGGAGGGGGGAAGGGAGGGGGGGGGGGGGGGAAGAATGTTACTCCCGGTCCCATCTCAAGATTCGACCAGTGACCCTCCCCCCCCCCTTTCCCCTTCTCCCTGCCCCTTCCCCCCTTCCTTTTTCCCCCCCTCCCCCCTCCCCCACCCCCCCCTCTCTCCCTCCACTCCCCCCCCTCCTTCCTTCCCCCTTTCCTCCCCCCCCCCCCCTCCCCCCCCTCCCCCCCCTCCCCCCCTCCCCCCCCCCCCCCTCCCTCCTCCCCACTCTCAAGGGCCTTTTTAAGCAGGGGGTTTGCGTACAGGTAATCTCCCAAATGATTATTGGGTTCCTCTTCATTCCGGCTTTGAGTGTTTGGCTTTG
>NC_051402.1:8352827-8354333 GCF_015228065.2 Penaeus monodon
AAGCGGAAGTGGGAAAGGGAAAGGGAAAAAGGAAAAGGAGGGGAAAAAACGAGAGAGTGAGATGAAAGAAGGGAGAAGACAGAGAAGGAAAGACGAAGAGAGGGAGGAGGATAAAAACGAGAGAGTGGGAGGAAAGGAGGAGGAGACAGAGAGAACAAGATGAAGGGAGGGGGGAGGAAAAAACGAGAAAGTGGGAGGAAAGAAGGGGGAAAGACAGAGGAAAAGAAGAAAGGAGAGAAGGAGAGAAAGGAGAGGAAAACGGGAAAGGAAGAGGAATAACAGAGGGAAAGAAAGAAAGGAAAATGAGGAAAATACGAGAGAGTGGGAGGAAAGGAGAAAAGACAGAGAGGAAAGAAGAAGGGAGAGAATTAGAGGAAAATGGGGAAGGAAAAGGAAAACAGATGGAAAAAGGAAAAAAAAGAAAAAGAGAAAAAAAAAAGAGTGAGAGGAAAGAAAGGGGAAAGACAATAATAAAAAGACGAAGAGAGGGAGAAAAAAAAAACGAGAGAGTGGGAGGAAAGAAAGGGGAAGACAGAGAGATAAAGACGAAAAGAGGGAGAGAAAAAACAACAAAAAACGAAGGAATGGGAGGAAAGAAGAGGGAAGACAGAGAGAAAAAGACGAAGAGAGGGAGAAGGAAAAAAAGAAAAGAAGGGGGGAAGACAGAGAGGAAAAGGGAGGGAGGCTAGCAGCGTACTCGCAGTAGCCCGGGGCTACGCGAGAGTACTACTAGCCTGACCGGATGTGCTATGTTGGAGAGGCTACTGCGGATGACGTCACAGGTTCTGAATCTGTGCTCAGGTGCGGGAGGGGGGGGGGAGGGGGAGGGGATGGGGGGGAGGGGGGAAGAGGGATGGGGGGGAGGGGGGAAGTGAGTGGTAGGGGTTGATTGGGGGAGGGGATAGGGTGGGGGAAGCGTAGGGGGGCGGGAGTGCGGTTGAGAAATGGGTGGTGGTGGGGGGGGGGGGAAGAGGGTGTGGGTAGTAGGGGGGGAAGAGGATGAGGTGGCGGTGGAGAAAGGGGTTGGGGAAGAGGGTGTTGGGGGTGAGGGAGGAGGGTGGTGGGGGTGAGGGAGGAGGGTGGGGGGGGTGAAGGAGGAGGGTGTTGGGGGGGGGGAGGAGGGGGGGGGGGGGTTTGAGGGAGGAGGGGGGGGGGGTGAGGAGGAGGGTGGTGGGGGTGATGGAGGAGGGTGATGGGGGTGGGGAAGAGTGTGGGGAAGAGGGTAGAGGTTGGGGAAGGATGGTGGGGGTAGTGATAGGGATCAGGGCGAGGGAGGAGGGTGGGTGGAGGTGGGGAAGAGGGCGAAGAGGATAGGGGGTGGAGGTGAGGGAGAAGGATGGAGTAGCGGTGAGGGTGGGAGAGAGGGGAGGGGGGGGTGAGAGGACAAGGGGAGGACCCTGGGGGACAGGGAGGGGGGGGTAGGAGGAAAAAGGAATGGAATGGAATTAACAAGTGAATGGCGGGCTGACCCATTCATTTTTTTTCCCATTAACCTCTTCTTTATCC
>NC_051402.1:8354433-8356933 GCF_015228065.2 Penaeus monodon
TCATTTTATATTCGTTCTTTTCATTTTTTTTTCTATTTCCTTATTAAACTGTATTCGTTCCTTCGTCCCGCTTGGTTATTCCGTATTCCTTCGCTCTGCTTATTTCAGCCCTATATTGTTCCTAATTACCTGTTCCTTCTTCCATATCTTCCTTTCATCTCGTCTTCCTAAAATTTCTTATTTTTTTCCAATCTCATTCCTTCAACGAAAAAAAAAAAAAAAATCTTCTGTATATTCGTTTCATTTTTTTCGCCCTTTTCTATCTCCTTCCTCTGTTCCGTCCCATTTCTATTCTCTCGTTCCGTTCCATTTATTTCCTTCGCCCACACGCCATTTCCTTCCTTTTGTTCCGTTCCATTTCATCCCCTCGTCCTTCTCTCCACCGTTCCTTTATTCCCTCTTTCAGCACCTGTTATTCTGGTCGTTTAAAACACCAAACAGAAGGGTGGAATTTATTTTTATCGTAATCTTTTAAAGGCTATCATAACAAATATAAGAAGGCTTGAAGGCTCTTTTCGAGAAAAAAACTAGATAGCCATGCTTTATCAGCACCCAAACGTACCCAAAGAACATCTTACTGGGATCTTAGTTTTATCTTATCTGATAAAAGATAAGTCAGCATTTAACTCAGATGGAACGTAGTACTCGTTTTGAAGTGCAAA
Source organism: Penaeus monodon (assembly GCF_015228065.2). Taxonomy (NCBI): domain Eukaryota; kingdom Metazoa; phylum Arthropoda; class Malacostraca; order Decapoda; family Penaeidae; genus Penaeus; species Penaeus monodon. The sequence continues at coordinate 8,355,096 of NC_051402.1, forward strand.
TGTAAATTGCCTCTCTTGTTATCGTTCGAAAAGTGATTTACGTAAGTGAAATGGATCGAGAGCCAACCATAAACAGTTAGAAGAAGTTAGAAAAAAAGGGACATTGAAAATGGCAATTATAGCAGGTGTTTGAAATTAGAAAGTTTGGTTAAAACATAAATAAACAGGCGGTCGGCGTAATAAAAACGGTGTGGCTTATCACACAGAAAAAAAAACACCCCACCACACAAACCCACAAACACACACACACACACACACACACACACACACACACACACACACACCACCACCCCACACAACACACACACACACACCCCACACAACACCCACACACACACACCCCACAAAACAACACACACAAACACCACACAACAACCACACCCCAACACACACACACTCGCATACTTGTGTGAGTAAATTCGAACATACATTCATTGTTTACAAATAAAATGGCATAAATCTGTGAGAGTGAGAAATTGAGATATCCTGTTTGTACGTGTGTGAGAAAGTGAGATGGATAGATGTAGAGATAGATAGATAGTTAGATAGATAAACAGATAGAGAGCTAAATAGCTAGAGAGCTAGATAGACAGATAATAAGTAGGTAGGTATATTATATATATATATAATATAAAATATATATATATATTATATATATTTTAATATATATATATATATAAGAGAGAGAGAGACGAGAGAGGGGAGAGAAGAGAGAGAGAGAGAGAGAGAAAGAGGGGAGAGAGAAAACAGAGAGAGAGAAGAGGAGAGAGAGAGAGGAGAACGAGAGGAGAGAGAGAGGGGAAGGGGAGAGAGAGAGAGAGAGAGAGGAGAAAAGAGAGAGAGAGTGAGGAGAACAGATAGAGAGAGAGAGGGGAGAGAGAGGAGAGAGAGAGACGGGGAGAATGAGAGAGAGAGAGAGAGAGAGAGAGAGAGAGAGAGAGACAGGGGAAATAACTGAGATAGAGAGGAAAGGAGAGAGAAAGCGACGAAAGAGGGAAGAGAGGAAATATGACGGTGATGGAGGGAAAAAGGGAAGAAACAGAGAGACAGAAAAGACGAAAGAGAGGAAGGAAAGAGAGGATGAACAGGGAAAACGATAGGGAGGGAGGAATGAAGGAAATAGGGAGGAATTAAGGGAGGGAGGAAAGAAGGAAGATAAAAAAGAAGGAAAAAGAAGGAAGAAAAAAAAGGGGAAAGGGGGGAAAAAAATAAAAATGGAGGAGGAAGGGAGGGAAAGGGGAAACTAATAGAAAGAGAAAAAAGATGGGGAAGAGGAAAGAAAGGGGGGAAGGAGAGGAAAGGAATTAAAGGGGCGAAAATGGAAAAAGGAAAAAAGGAGGAAAAAGAGAGAGGGGAAAAGGGGGAAGACAGAGAGGAAAAGAAGAAGGGAGAGAAGGAGAAGAAAATGGGAAAGCGGAATGTGGGAAAGGGAAAGGGAAAAAGGAAAAGGAGGGGAAAAAACGAGAGAGTGAGAGGAAAGAAGGGAGAAGACAGAGAAGGGAAAGACGGAGAGGGAAAAGGGGGTAAAAAAAGAGAGAGGGGAGGAAAGGGGAGAGACAGAGAGAACAATGAAGGAGGGGGGAGGAAAAAAAGAGAAAGTTGGGAGGAAAGAAGGGGGAAAGACAGAGGAAAAGAAGAAAGGAGAGAAGGAGAGAAAGGAGAGGAAAACGGGAAAGGAAGAGGAATAACAGAGGGAAAAGAAAAGAAAGGAAAAAAGAGGGAAAAAAACGAGAGAGTGGGAGGAAAGGAGAAAAGACAGAGAGGAAAGAAGAAGGGAGAGAATTAGAGGAAAATGGGGAAGGAAAAGGAAAACAGATGGAAAAAGGAAAAAAAGAAAA
>NC_051402.1:8364433-8366933 GCF_015228065.2 Penaeus monodon
AGAGGGGGGGGAGAGGGGGGGGAGGCGCTGCTGTGATTAGAGGAATTTGAATGAGAGAGGGAGGGGTGGGGGTGGGGGATGGGAGGGGGTGGGAGGTGAATGAGGGGAGGCAGGAAGGTAGAAGAGAGAGAGAGAGAGAAAGAAGAGAGAGAGAGAGAGAAGAGAAGAGAGGAGAGAAGAAGAGGAGAGAGAAGAGAAAGAGAGGAGAGAGAGAGAGAGAGAGAGAGAGAGAGAGAGAGTAGAGGGTGAAAGGGCGGAGAAGGAGAGAGAGAAAGAGGGTGGATGGAGGAATTCGAATAAAAGTAGGGTGTCGGGGAGCTTGCAATAATGGCTTTATCGGGAGGGGGGGGGGTTGTTGATAAGTGTCGATCACTTAATATCAACAGATAATTTTTTTTTAAAGTACGAAAATAAACGACAGACGAGAAAAAGGTGGCACCAAAATTGTGATTAATTTTTGTTGTTGATGGATATCTCAGATATTTTCATTAACACCATCATCATTTGTCATATATTCATCGCTACTATTGTTACAATGTAAATCAATACAATATCATTACTAATACACTATTTCAACGCCATCATCATCATCAGTATTAATACATCATTGTCATTATCACTATACGTATTTGACGGACATCACTATCACTATCATCACTATCATTGGCATTATCAACATCACAAACGTCCTCAGTTTTGTCACAGCTGTTATTAGGTTATCATGATCATTATTACTAATGTTATTATCATTAGCATTTTTTTTTTATCTTTTTCTATCATCATTATGGGATTAGTCAAATAAAATATTGAATTTTCATTTTTATCATCACTATCATTATTATCATATTTCAGTATGTTATATTCATCGTCATGATTATCATTAGTATACTATTTTCACATCATCATTACTATTACTATCGTCCTTTTCATAATCATATCATCTTATCTTATCTTTTCATCATCATTATCTTTATCATTACTATTACCATCGTCATCATCATTATCGATATCATCATCATTATCACACTTCATTATCATTATCGTCACCATTATCATTGTCATCATCATCATCATTATCCCACCATAATCTATCACCATTATCATCATTATCATCATCACCATTATCATTATCTTTATTATTATCATCATCATCATTATAATTTCTTCATCACCATCACAAAACTTCAATACTCCATTATACTTTTCACCTCATTTTCTTTCATCTTTCAATCCCCCCCCCCGCCCATCCTTTCCCCGCCCACTTCCTCATCTCCCCCGCCCACATCACCCACGCCAGCATCTCCTCCTCTTACGTCAACCCTTTCACATCACGCCCATCCATCCAAAACATCTCCGTCTAAGTCCCCACGCCCACATCACCCGCGCCCACGTTACGCCCGCCCATGATACTCCCGCTCACATCCTAGCATCATCGACGCCCACACCATCCACGCCCACCGCCTAAATCTACCTCACCCATCACCCCATCTCACATCCCTCCCCTACATCTCTCCCGCCCACGTGCCCCACCCGCCCACGGCCCCCCCCCCCCGCCCACGTGCCCCCCCGCCCACATTGCCCATCCTCCGCCCTCGCCCGAAGTAAGCCTACCATACATAGAGGGATGAGAGAGCTCTTAACTTTGCCAAACAAATTTAAGGCTTTGGGGTCACTCTGTTTTTTTTTTTTTTTTTTTTTTTTTTTTTTTTGTTTTCTTGTTTCCTAATTTTATTTTTTTTTTAATATTGTTTTACTTTTGATTTTTTGTTTCTTCGGGTTGTTTCCCATTTTTTGTTTTTGTTTTTTGAATATTGTTTTAGTTTTATTGTTTCCTCTATTTTTTTGTTTTCGTTTTTTTTTTTTTTTTTAATATCATTTTGGTTTTTGTTTCTTCAGGGTTGTTATCTGTTTGTCTGTTTGTCTTTGTGTGTAGGTCGGGTATACTTTCTCTGTCTGATTGTCTGTCTGACTGACGCCCAGCCTGTCTGTTTCCTCTGTCTCTCTCTCTCTCTATTTGCTTGCCCACCTGTCTGTCTGTCTGTCTGTCTGTCTGTCTGTCTGTCTGTCTGTCTGTATGAGTACCTGCCTACCTGACTTTGTCTGTCTGCCTGCTTGTTTTTGTCGGTCTAACTATGTGTCTGCCTGCTTGTCTGTATCTATCTGTCTACTTGTTTGCCTGTCTGTCTGTCTATCAACTTCTCTGTCTCTCTACCTGTCTGTCTGTCTTTTTTCTGTCATTTTTTCGTAGAAGGAGGTGAAGAAATTGGAAGAGGGGAGGAAACGGAAGAAAACGAAGAAGAAGAAGAAGAAGAAGGGAAGTAGAGGAGGAGGAGGAGGAGGAGGAGGAGGAGGAGGAGGAGGAGGAAGAGGAGGAGGAGGAGGAGGAAGGAGAAGGAGGAGGAAGGAAAGAAAAAAGAAGGGAAGAAGGAAGAGGAGGAGAAAGAAGAGAGAAAGGAAGAAGTAAAGGAGGACGAAAGGGAGTATAATGATAATAATAATA
>NC_051402.1:8371933-8384433 GCF_015228065.2 Penaeus monodon
AGAGAGAGAGAGAGAGAGAGAGAGAGAAGGAGAGAGAGAGAGGCAGAGAGAGAGAGAGAGAGAAATGGAAAGAAGAGAAGAGAGAGAGAAAGAGAGAGAGAGAGAGAGAGAGAGAGAGAGAGAGAGAGAGAAACAAATGATGACAAAATAATAACAAATAAATACAAGGTAATGGAAAGAAACACACACGCGCAAAACACAATTAACAAATTTTATTACATCGTCTGTACATTAAAATGAACAAACACAAAGTTTTACAGAACAATTAAAGCTTTTTTGGGGAGAAAACAATAGAACAGATATATAAGAAAAATGCAAATTATTGATGTTAATGATTAAAAGTATGAATATACCGATAATTGCCATGTCACTAATAATGATGATAATAATGTTAAAGAATATTACTACTAATAACAAAACGTTAACGATAGTAATACCATGATAACTATAATGATAATGAAAATGAAAATAATAATAATAATAATAATAATAATAATAATAATAATAATAATAATAATAATAATAATAATAATAACAATAATAATAATGATAATAATAATAATAATAATAATAATATAATAATAATAATAATAATAATTATAATAAAATAGTAACAATAGTAATACGAACAATAATAATAATTATTATTATAATAACAGTAATAATAATAATTACAATAATAATCAATATTATTATCATTAATAATCATTATTATAATAACAATAAAGATAATCATTACTATCTTTGTTATCATTACTATAATTATCGTTGTTATCATTTTCATTGAAAAGCAATAATAACAAACAGCAAAATTAAGTAGAATATTAAATTTCTATTGAAAAAGCAATAAAAGAAAAATGATTATTTTTTTCATATCATAATCAAAGCAAGATCTAAGAGTAATTATTCGGAAAAAAAAGCAAGCAGAGAAAAAAAAGGAAAAAAAAAAGAAGAAAGAAAGAAAGAAAGAAAGAAAGAAAGAATGAAAGAAAAAAAGAAAAAAACAAACAAACAAACAAACACATAAAACATCGACCAAATTCACTGCATAAATTAAATAAATAGAAAAAAATAATAACTGACGAAATGTAAAAAAAAAAAAAAAAAAAAAAAAGAGAGAAAGAGACTCCCCCCGCCTTCTGTTGAGACTTTGACCAATCACCGTCGACTTGCGTATGCGTTAGCCAATAGCCGTAGTGTATTCAATCAATAAGCCCCGCCCATATTCAGAAGAAAAAATGTTAGGCCTAATGATTCCTTTTGATGTAATTTAACCAGAAATATATAAAAAGGATATATTTTTCCACTTGTTTTTTTCGTCGTTCAGTTATTATTTTACATTAGTTGATTCTCACTTCAACGCGTAGACTGGAGGAAAAAGAAAGTGAGAGATAGATAGATGGATAAAGATTGATAGATAGATAGATAGAGAGAGGGAGGGGGGGAGAGGGAGAGGGAGAGGGAGAGGGAGAGGGAGAGGGAGAGAGAGAGAGAGAGAGAGAGAGAGAGAGAGAGAGAGAGAGAGAGATTAAGTAAGAAATAGACAACAGACAGACAGACAGACTGATAGACAAATAGACAGAAAGGGAAAGAGAGAAACTATTATAATATTGTATACAATATCCTTTCCTTTCAATTTAAGTCACAACCTGTCCAATCACGACCAGCTCGCGAACATCTCTTTGAAAATCACAATTCACACAATCAAAGTGTTTATTCCAAGACAAAAATATCCAAACCTGGGCTTTAACCTTGGTCAGAAAACACCCGTCATTCTTCCACACAAAACCTTTGTATAAACAAATCTCCATCAGCCATAACATTAAGTAACACAACATATGGTAAATGCCAATCACATTTCTCTATTGATTTTCTAATGCAGTTCTATATCCATGACGTTAAAATACGAATTCACTGTGAAATAAGATTTGTATATGTGTGGTTTTATCAGAATACCGAGATTTTTTTTTTCTTTTCAGTTCACGAGTAGATACTCTACTTGTACCATAAAATAATAAAAAAAGGTTATCTCCGCTGTTAACTTTTAATGAAAAAGGGGAAAAAATACCCTTTCCTGCACATCTTAGTGACGTACAGCCCATTACAACAGTAACGTTACACACACACAGCCGTTCTAAGCATCGTGTGTTCTACCCGACTAACAGAGGCAAAACCTACCAAGTCTCCCTAGAAACAAGGATGAAACATCAGGCAATCCTCATCACCGCCTCACCAACCACAGGGACAGAATAGGACCCTGTGCATGACCTCCCAAAATACCGAGATGATGAAAAAAAAAAAAACTTTCCATAACACAGTAGTGGAAGAGTTTTTTGTATTGTGGGTTTTTTCTTCCGTAGTATCAGCACGGAAGAGTGTTTTACCATTCAACTCATACTACTTATGAAATAAATGTGCGGTTCCTCTCAGTTGTAAAGTCAGGATTTTCCCACAAAAAAGCCCCAAAGCCCCGGAAAACATTGGGACTTTGGTAACGGTTTATCTAACTCAAAACGAAAAAGCCATTCTTGGAAACAAACGTATACAAAAAAGATTTATGCTGGCGAAAAGTATGAAAGAAAAAATTAATAGGCAATTAAGAAATTGTGGCAGACTAAGTACAATCTCTATACATATATGTATATGTATATCTGTGTTGTGGGTGTTGTGTGTGGGTGTGGTTGGTGTGTTGTGTGTGTGGTGTGTGTGTGTGTTGTGTGTGTGTGTGGTGTGTGTGTGTGTGTAACTTAGATTATTAATATATTATTAATTAATATAATTATCATCATTAATCGATATGAAACATATCAATAAATGAAATCACAGGTTTACAATCAACTACCTCATCCACAAAGGTCATATCAAATAATCACTCATTAATACAAATAATGTCTGATTATCAGCAAACATCCAACAGGAATGTTTAAATATATTACCATAAATACATGTCTTAATCAAGTTAACAATATAAAGTGACGGTGTGTAACTGCAGTTATTATGCTCCTGGAAAATATAAAACATTCTTAAAGGCTTTTTCGCCTTCTTCATGTCAGAAATCTACCTTCCAAATACTTAAGTTATACAGAGAACTAGACGCGGACTAGTATCAATAAAGGTCAAGGCACTGCTGGCACTGCTCCCTGGCACCATCACATCCTGAGGCGCCGCTTGACATCCTTCAGCTTCCTCGGCGACCTCCTGAGGGCCACCTGCCGCGTCCCTTCCCTCGGAACCGACGCCGCGTCCTTGTCCTTCTTCGGCCTGCCTCGCCTTGGCGCTCTGGAGGCCGCGGAGGTCGAGGGGGTCGCCGCTCCCTTGGCCTCTGCCGCGGCGGCCGTAGACCTCGAGGGCGTCGACCCGTTGGGCGCCGGACGAAGGCCTCGCCTCGTGCTCTGGCGGAGGCTCGGGGCCGAAGAAGTCGCGGAGGGAGTCCACGTAGTCGACGAGAGTCTGGACTCGCCGTTCGCCTCGCCTGCCGCTCCGGGGCTTCTCGCCTCGCCTCTCTCCTCCTTCGCCTCCTCCTCCTCCTCACCTTCTCCCACGCCTTCGCCTTTCCCCCTTCCATCTCCCGACGGCCCCGCCCTCACCGCCCCCTCAGCGGCTCCCGCAGACGAGGCTTCCAACATCGGCTTCTTGTGCGAAACCTCCGACGTCGCTCTCGCAGGTGGCCGCTTCAGGGGTCTCGCCGGGACCGAAGGGCGGGACGGCCGCTCTGACGGAGTGGCTGACGGAAGGTTGCCGGAAGCCTCCATCAGCTCGTCCGCGTATACCTGGAAGGAGAAGGTTGAATAAAAGAGACGGGGAGGAAGGGTGACATACATAGATAGATAGATAGATAGATAGAGAGAGAAAGAGAGAGGGAGAAGAGAAGAGAGAGAGAGGGGAAAGAGAGGAGGAAGGGGGAAGAGAGAGAGAGAGAGAGGAGAGAGAGAAGAGGGGAGAGAGAGGGGGGGTGTGTGTTGTGTGAGAGAGAGAGAGAGAGAGAGAGAGAGAGAAAGGAGAGAGAGAGAGAGAGAGAGAGAGAGAGGTGGGTAGGTAGGAGGTAGGTGGGTAGGTGGTAGGTGGTAGGTAGGTAGGTAGGTGGTAGGTAGATGTAGATAGAAGATAGACAGACATACACACCACAACACACACACACACCCACACACACACACACACACCACACCACACACCCCAAAAATATTAATAATATATAAAATTAATATATAATAATATATATTATATATAGTATTAATTTATATTATATAGAAAGGAGAGAGAGAGAAGAGAAAGGGGATAAAGGGGAGAGAGGGGAGAGAGAGGAGAGAGAGAGAGAGAGAAGGAGGGGAAAAGAGAGGAGAGAGAGGAAAAGAGAGAAAAAGGAGAGAGAAAAAAATATATTGAAACAAAGAGAGAAATGGACAAAGAAAGGCAGAGACAGAGATAGAGTTAAATAGATAGGAAGATATATAAGTATATACATATACACACACACATATATACATATAGAGAGAGAGAAAGAGAGAGAGAGAGAAGGATGAGACAAGCCCTCTTCCCCAAACCCACAAATCACGACCAAAAACGCCCAAACGCCGCTTCCTCAAAATAAACATCAGTAAGGTCTGCCCGAGGTCCTTTCGTCTCTCCTCCTCTCCCCTCCCTCCCTCCCCCACCACCTTATGCCCCCCACCCCCCCCCCCATCAACCCCCCCCTCCCATCAACCCCCCCTTCCCCATGTACTCCCACCCTTCCCCAACTCCCCGCCGCCCATTAACTCCCGCCGGCCGCCCGCAGAACGCCCACACAGACTAATGTGGTCGCCCGTCAAGCTATTTAGTCCCGCCGACGAACCAGAGCCGAGACGCGACTGCCAAACACCTAAAGCCGGGGAATCGAAGGGAAAAAAAAAACCCCCCCCAAAAAAATGCCGGGGGGGAAGTTCCTTGAAGTCTTCGAACTTGGGCCGGGGGGGGTTTTTTTTATATATAATTTGCATTTGGGGGGGAGAGGGCCCTTTTTTTGCCCCCCATTTGTTGTGATTTCGCTCTTGTCCTTTTTTTTTTTTTATTTTTTTTTTTTTTTTATTTCTCTTCTCCCTTTTTCTCTCTCCCCTATTTTTTCCCCTCTCTCTTTTTTTTCTTTCCCTTTTTCCCCTCCTCTCTCTCCCTTCCCTCTCCTTTTTTCTTTTTTTCTCTTCTCCTTTTCCCTTTTTTTTTTCCCTCTCCCCTTCTCTCTCCTCTCTTCTTTCTCTCCCTTCTCCCCCCCAACCCCAAAAAAACCCCCCCCCACCCCCCCCCCCCCCCCCACCACCCCAAAAAAAAACCCCAAAAAAAACCCCCAACCCCCCCCACCCAAAACCCCCCCCTCCCCCAAAACCCCCCACCTAAAAATTTTCCAAACCCCCCCGGCGCCCCCCCCCTCCCCCCCCCCCCCCCCCCCGGGTTGGCATTAAAAAAGGGGGGGGGCGCCAAACTTACAAGGGGGGGGGCCCCCTTTTTGGGGTCCTTCCCACCCCCCTTTCTCCCTTTTGTTTTAAAATTTTTTGTTTTTGTTTTTTTTTTTTTTTCTTTTTGTTTTTTTCTCCCTTTCTTCCCTTTTTTCGCTTTTTTCTTTTCTCTTTCTTTTCCCTTTTTTTCCCCCCTCCTTTTTTCCCTTGTTTTCCCCCCCCCCCCCTCCCCTCCCCCTTTTCCCCTCTTTCCCCTCTCACCCCCCCCCCCCTCCCTTCTTTCATTCATTAAAAATTTTTTTTTTTCCTTTTGTTTCCCCCCTTTTTTATTTTTTTTCCCAATTTTTTTTAATCAAAAGTTTCCCCTTTTTCCCTTAAAAGCCCCCCCCTTTTGGAATTTTCACAAAGCCAGTTTCCCCCATTCGCCCCTTTTTTTTTTTACTTAAAAAACCCCCTTCCTTTCTTTTTCTCCCCTTTTTTTTTTTCCCCCCCCCGGGGGCCCACTTGGAAAAAAAAAAAACGCTTCATCTTTTGTCATGTTTTATTTTCTTCTTTCTCTTTTGTTTCGTATCAAATTCATATTTCCTTTTTAGTGTTAAATAAATTATTCCTCTCCTTCCATCTCTCTTTCGGTTCCTATTTCCTTTTATTCCATCCTTAGTATCAGTTATTCATTCTTCTCTTCTTTCCATCCTTCGTATTAAATCAATTATCCTCCTACCGCTTTTTTTATCCTTCGTACTAAATCAATTATCTCTCTTTCGCATCTTTCCTGCCTTCGTAATTTATCAGTTCTCTCCTCTCTCGCTTCTCCCTTCATTCGTAATTTATCAGTTCTTTACTCTCTCGCTTCTCCCTTCATTCGTAATTTATCAGTTCTCTCCTCTCTCGCTCTCTCCCCTCCATTACACGACATTAAGATCTTCATATCTTTAGACACGTGACCCTTTGACCTTTGACCTTCGAGAGGGGCCGTTCCTAGCTCCTATTTGGTCCAGGATACCCAGTCTAGGATACCTCCCCTCCCCCCCTTCCCTGTCCTCAGACCTAGCTTTGGCCCGAGACAAGTCCTTCTAACTTTTTTTTTTTTTTGACTTTAGACTCAGCCCATGACAAGCCTCTCTTCTTCTGAGGCTTTGTCTGCAGTCTTTTGTTTCCCCTGCCCCCTTGGCCATGCTCTCCCCCCACCCTCCCTGTCTTAGACTTAGCAGCAGGTCATGACAAATCATTCCCCCTCACTTCTTTAGACTCTTGAGACTCAATCCTAGCCCATGACATGACACCCCTCGTTAGACTTTGCTCTAGACCAAGATATGACTCCCCCCCCCTCCTTAGACTTTGCTCCAGCCCATGACATGACTCCGCCCCCCCCCCCTAAATCTTAGCCCGTATTGCTTGTCCTTTCTTCCTCCGCCCCCGCCCCCCCCCCCGCCCCCGGCTGTAGTGAGACGTGTACCCATATCTGGATATTACTAATATTTTTTTTTGAGTGAGAGAAAGAGAGAGAGAGAGAGAGAGAGAGAGAGAGAGAGAGAGAGAGAGAGAGAGAGAGAGAGAGAGAGAGAGAGAGAGACCTTCCCCGGCTTTGTCTCGGTGCCAGGGCTAGAGATTCCTGTTACCTCCCCCCACCCCCCCCTTCACCCTCGTCCGAATTCCTTCCCTCCCCTCCCTCATATCCCCTTCCTCTCTCCCTCACTCCCCCTTCAATCTACTCCCTCTCCCTTCCCCTCACCCCCACTCCCCCCTTCTCTCCCCTTCCCCTCCCTCCCCCCCGTACATCCTCTCCCCAGCTTCCACCCCCTCCTGCCCAACCCCCTACTCCCCCCCCCCCCCCCCCCCTCGGTCGTCTCGGAGAACTGGCACCGTGCCATGCCATTACCCTGCCTACCCCCCCCCCCCCCTATCCTAGCCATACGCTCCTCTTCCTGCCTGTCTTCTCTCTCCTCTTTCCTCCTCTTCTCCTCTTCCACCTTCCACTTCCTCCTTCCTCTTCTTCTTCTTCCACTTCCTCTTCTTCCATTTCCTCTTCTTCTTCCACTTCCTCTTTTTCTTCCATTTCCTCTTCTTCTTCTTCCACTTCCTCTTCTTCTTCCTCTTCTTCTTCTTCTTCCACTTCCTCCTCTTCTTCTTCCACTTCCTCTTCTGCTTCTTCCACTTCTTCTTCCTCTTCTTTCACCTCCTTCCTTCTCTACCCTCATCCCCTTCTCCCCTTCTCTCCCACTCATTCTTTCTCTTCCACTATCTTCTTTTTCTTCTCCTTTTTCCTCCTCTCATTCTTCCTTCTCCTCCACCGCTTCCCATTCTCTCTATTTTCCCTTCTCATTCTCTCCCTCTTCCTCTTTCTCCCTTTCCCCACTATTCATTCATCCCCTTTCATCCTCCCCTTCATCCCTTCTTCCTTCTTCTCCACATCTTTCTCGCTCTCTCCCTCCTTCATCCTTTTTATCAGCATTTCCTCCCGTTCTTCCCCCTCCCCCTCCCCCCTCCCCCCCTCCCCACGCACTTCCTCACTCAATTGGATATTCCTTGGCATCTCACGTCCTACCTTGCCATCAAATCTCCCCTCCCCTCCCTTCCCCTCCACCTCCCCTCCCCTCCTCCCCCTCCACTCCCCTTCTCCCCCTCCCTCCCCTCCTCCCCCATCAAACCCCCCTCCCCTATCCTCCCCTAAGCCCCACCTCCCCTCCATCTCCACCAAGCCCACCCTCCCCTCCACCTCCCCTCCCCTCCTCCCCCACCAAGCCCCCCCCCCCCTCTCGCATAACCCACCCCTTCCAAAAACAATAAAAGGGGGGGGGGTCGAGAAAGGGGGAGGGGAGGGGGAAGGGAAGAGGGGAGAGGGACGAAGGAAGGAATAAGAGAGGGGAAGGAGGGGAGGGGGTAGGAAAGGAGGGAGTGGGGTGGGAAGGGAGAGGAAATAGCATATGAAAGGAGAGGAGAGGAGAGGAGAGGAGAGGGGAAGGAGGGAAGTAGGAAAGGAAGAGAAGGCAGAGGAGAGAGGAGGAAGGGAGGATGGGCGTAGCAGGAGAGGAGAGGAGAGGAGAGGAGAGGAGAGAAGAGAAGAGAAGAGAAGAGAAGAGAAGAGAAGAGAAGAGAAGAGAAAAGAGAAAAGAAGAGAAGAAAAGAGAAGAGAAGGGACGGAAGAGTCATTAAAGAAGAGGGAATAAGCGAAAAGCAAAGCAAACCAAAGCAGAGCAGAGAAGAGAAAAGCGAAGAGAGGAGAGAAGAGGAGACGGAAGGAACAACAGAAGAGAAGAAAGGAGAGAAGAGGAGACGGAAGGAACAACAGAAGAGAAGAAAGGAGAGAAGAGGAGAAGGAAGGAACAACAGAAGAGAAGAAAGGAGAGAAGAGAAGGAAGGAACAACAGAAGAGAAGAAAGGAGAGACGGAAGGAAGAATAGAAGAGAGGGAAAGGTAAGGAATGGGGAGGAGGAGGAAGGTAGGTACCTGACGTCACCTGGGTGTGGGTAAAGGGAAAAGGTAGGGGCGAGGGTAAGGGTATGTGTCCCTCCCCCCTCCCCCCCTCCCCCCCCCCTTAAAAGGCAGCGCCATCTGTTTAACTCCTTCTCGTGACGTTGCTGTTCTATGGGTCTGATTTTTATTTTATTTTATTTTGTCTGTATTTCTTCTTATTCCTTTTCCTTTTCCTTTCTTTTTGTTCGACTCCTTCCTCTCACACGTTTTATTTTAGTTTCTTCTTAGTTTTATTATTATTATTATTATTATTATTATTATTATTATTATTATTATTATCATTATTACTATTATTATATATATATATATATATATATATATATATATATATATATATATATATATATATATATATACATATATATATATACATTATTTTTTTTCTTTTTTTTTTTCTTTCTTTTTTTTCTTTCTTCCTTTCTTTCTTTCTTTTTCTTTCTCTCTCTCTCTCTTTGTTTCCTATTTTTTTGTTTTCCTTTTCATTATCTTTTACGTTTTTATCTCTTTCTCACTTTTTTCTTGTACCTTTTCTCCTCCTCCTCCTTCTTCACTGTGTTATTTATTTTTTCGTTTTGTTTTCTGTCTTGCATTTTCCCCGCATCCCTTTATTTTATAAATAAATAAATAAATAAATAAAAAGTACTGTAAGTAGAGAACAGACAATAAAGTGGAAGAAGAAAAAACAAAAAACATAAAAAAATTAACAGAAAAAAACATAAAAACTAACAAATGTACAAAATTTAAAGTTGGCAAAAGATGATAATAACAATAATAACAATAATAACAGTAATAATAATAATAATAATAATAATAATAATAATAATAATAATAATAATAATAATAATGATAATAATAATAACAATAATAATAATAATAATAATAATAATAATAATGATAATAATAATAATAATAATAATAATAATAATAATAATAATAATAACACCAACAACAAAAAAAGCAAAGAAATTCCTCAATAGAAGGAAGGAATGACGGACATGAGGAAGAAGGTAGAAAAAATAAAAGAGGAAACAGAGAAAAATGATAAAAAGGCTTTCGTAAGTAAAATAAATGTAAACTTATGAAAGGAGGAAATAGGAGAAAGAAAATGAATGATAATAAGAAAAAACTCGAAACCGAAAATAATAATAAAAAGAAGAGAAGAAAAAGAAGGAGAAAAAGAGGAAGATATAATAATAATAATAATAATAATAATAATAATAATAATAATAATAACAATAACAGAAATAATGATACTACTACTACTACTGCTAATAATAAAAAAAAAAAAAAAAAAATAAATAAATAAATAAAAAATTAAAAATAAAATAAAATAAAAATAATCATGATCATAATAATAATAATAATAATAACAACAATAACAATAATAATAATAATAATAACAATTAATAATCAATAATAATAATTAATAATTTCCTTCTTATAACAAAAAATTTTAAAAAAATTTTAATTTAACAAAAAATTAATAACGAAAAAAATAAATATCAAATAAAAATAATTAAAATACCCTATTTATCTATTTATTAACAAATTTACATCTCCATCTCCTCTCTTCTCTCCCCTCTCTCTCTTCTCTTTCTACCTCTCTCTTCTTCCTCCCCTCTCCTCTTCTCCTCTCCTCTTCACCTTCTTCTCCCCCCCCCCTTCTCTCTCTCTCTCTCTTCTCTCTCTCTCCTTTTCTCTCTCTCCTCTCTCTCTCTCCTCTCTCTCTCTCTCTCTCCCTCTCCCCCTCTCTCTTCCTCTCTCTCTTTTCTCTCTCCCTCTCTCCTTTCTTTCCTCTTCTCTCCTCTCTCTCCTCTCTCTCTCCTTTTCTCTCTCTCTTCCCCTCTCTTCTCTCCTCTCTTTCTCTTTCTCTCTCTTTTCTCTCTCTCTCTCTCTCTCTCTCTCTTTTCCCCCCCTCTCTCTCTCTCTCCCACTCTCTCTCTCTCTTCCTCTCTCGCTCTCTCTCCCCTCCCCTCTCTCTCTCTCTCTCTCCCCTCTCTCTCTCTTTTTCTCTCTCTCTCCTTCTCTTTCTCTCTCTCTCTCCTTTCTCTCTCTCTTTCTCTTTCTCTCTCTCTCTCTCTCTCTCTCTCTCTCTCTCTCTCTCTCTCTCATCTTTTTTTTTTTTTTGTAAACAAGACATGTATATACTAATAAAACGAACACAACAGATCTTACCGAATCCAAGCCAATCTCTCAATCAACCAATCAACCAACAAACCCAACCAACCAACCAACCAACCAATCTCTCAACCCACCAATCAATCTCTCAACCCACCAACAACCAACCTCTCAACCAACCAACCCATCTCCCACCCACCTGAGAGTGGTAGCAGCGGGGGGCGTCCGGTAGGCGTTGGGGGGGAAGTTCCTCCCAAGCTTCCCTGAATCTCGTCGAGTCCTCCTCCACGGCCTGCTGCAGCTCGGCCTTGAGGTCCACCTCCAGCTGAGGAGGAGGTCGAGGGGGAGGTGGATGTTAGGACGTGGGTGGTAATTTGGGGAAGGGGGGGGGTATTGTGGTAGAGGGGGAATGGGAGGGGGGTGATGGTGATGATGATGGTGGTGGTGATGGTGATGGTGATGGTGATGATGATGGTGGTGGTGATGGTGATGGTGATGATGATATATAATGGTAATGGTGATGATGATGATGATAATGATAATGATGATGATTGATGATGATGATGATAATGTCATGATAATGATAATAATAATAGCAATAATAATGGTAATATTGATAATAATAATAATGACAATAATTATGTTAATGATAATAATGATAAAATAATGACAATAATATCAATCATAATAACAATAAAAAATAATTAAAAAGAGAGATTGAAAAATAAAAAGGCCACTTTTACAACAATCAAATAATAAAATCAATGATATAAAAAATAAGAGAAAAAAAGAAAAAAAAGAGAGGAAATGGAAGAAAGAAAAGAAAGGAAAATGAAAGAAAAGAAAAAAAAAGGGAAAATGAAGGAAAGAAAAAAGGAACAGAAAGAAAAGAGGAAGATAGAATAGAGAAACAAAGGAAAATGAAAGAAAGAAAGGAAAATGAAAGAAAAATCAGGGGGAAACGGAATAAACAAAGAAAGAAAAATAGGAAAATGAAAGAAAAGAAAAAAGGAACAGGAAAAGAAAGTTAAAAGGAAGATGGCAAAAAGAAACAAAGAAAAATGAAAGAAAAAGACGAAAAAGAAAGAAAGAAAAAACGAAAAATGCGAGTAAAGATGGAAATAAAAGAAAAAATCAAGGAAAATGAAAGAAAAGAAAAGGGGAAATGAAAGAAATAAAGAAAAAGAGGAAAATGAACCAAAGAAAGAAAAGGGAAAATGAAAGTAAAAGGAAAAAGAAAAAGAAAAAAGGAAAAAAAAAGAAAGTGAAGGAAAGAAAAAAAGTAAAGGAAGAAAGAATAGAGAAAATTTAAAAGAAAGAAAGAAAAAAATGAAAGAAAGAAGATATAAATTAAAATCAAAGAAAGAAAAAAAAGAAAATGAAAGATATAAATGAAAAATAAATAAATAAAGAAAAGGAAAGTAAAAGAATGAAAGAAAAGGAAAGCCAAAGAAAGAAAAACGAACAAGTAAATCAAACAGA
>NC_051402.1:8389433-8391933 GCF_015228065.2 Penaeus monodon
TGCCGGTGTCATTGCTAGAACGTTATCTTGCTACAACATTAAACTGACAGCTGACTTTATTTTGTTTTTGTTTTTATTATTTTTTTGACTGGACTGTTCATATGGTAGAAAAAGAAGTGCATTTTTTTTTGAGTTACTGAGAAGCTACGGAAACATTTTATACGAATGGATGATTATTATAATACTGTTTTAGTATATGAATGAAAAAGCCAATATACGTTAATTTCGAATTAATCTTAAAATGTTAAAACAAAATGGGAAATCATTATTTCTAATGCCAATGACAATGCAAGGAAATGCAACAATAAATCAGAAGGAATGAAAATGACACTAAAAAGCGAGATGTAAAAATGAAGAGAGAGAGAGAGAGAGAGAGAGAGAGAGAGAGAGAGAGAGAGAGAGAGAGAGAGAGAGAGAGAGAGAGAGAGAGAGAGAGAGAGAGAACACAATACATAACGAACAAGACCAACTCATTCCGAACATCGGAAAATCTTACAAACCAGTATTCACAACGCACACACCCATACATCAACAACCCCCCCCCTACACACACACACTTTCATTAACTGTCTGTACAACAAAAGATAGTACAAGATATACAGCCAGGCTTGTCCCCGTGTTTCTATCTCGATCAGCTGTTCCCTGAGAGCGACTTGCTGTTAAACACGAGCATTAAGTCAACCGGTTTACGAGAACGCGATGTATAGACAAGACGCTTAGCTATCTTGAACTAGAACAGAAAGAAAGAAAGAAAAAATATCTATCCCTATCTTTTTTCTTTTTCAAGCCGTCATTCCTTTTTTTAACACTATTTTCGATGTTTAGCAAATTTTACGGTCGTTTCTCTACCCTATTTTACTTCGATAAATGGGCTCGCTCGCCTCTGCCAGACGTAGCCTGACGCGAACAAACGATTATGTGACTTAAATGACTGGCTTGACTCTGCTACATGTGTGGTTATCGCGGCTTATCATTTTTCACTGGTAAACAAAAAATGTCAACTTTCGCTTGTCCTCGCACGGTAATTTGGGGTATTTACATACAGTGACATAGACACACACACACAATCACTATATATATATATATATATATATATATATATATATATATATATATATATATATATATATATATATATATATATATATATATATATATATTTATATGAATATGTATTTATGAATATATACATATAAATATATATATATATTTCTCTCTTACACATAATACAATATAATATATATATATATATATATATATAGTATTGATGTGTGGTTCTATTCTAGTAACAACTAATTAGTATGCACATATAATACGAAGTAATCTTGATGAAAAACGGTATCGGACATAACGTATAGAAAACGAAGAGGAATAGAGCAAGAATATGAAAACGAAAACATCAGAAAACGACAGAGTTAGGGAAAAAAAGAAGAAAAAAAAAAAAAAAAAAAAATTAAACAAGAGGAAAAAAACAAGAATATGAAAACAAAAACATCAGGAAAGAAAACGAAAAAAGTTAGGAAAAAAGAAAGAAAGAAAGAAAAAGAAAGAAAGAAAGAAAGAAAAAACACATTCGATGGAATAAAAAAATAAAAAAAATAAAGAAAGAGCAAGAATAGGCAACTTGCTTCGATGCACATCGCTAAACAAGCAAGTAATTAAGCGTTAATGAACCTCAACATGTATATCGTCTTCCTTGGTTACCGTATCGTGCTTTTTTTTTTTTTTTTTTTTTTTTTTTACTTCCTGTTTTCGTCTTTGAATAGTATTGTATTTAAGTTTGTTGTTTTTCCCTAGAATTATTATTATTATAATTTTTTTTTTATCTTACACTTTTGCATTTCATTGTGAATTAATATCTGTTTCAAAAGAAATTAGACGATATAAACACACACACACACACACACACACACGCACACGCACACACACACACACACAGGCACGCTATAACCCAACATCTGGAGGTGTTTGTTATCAAGGGGTCCCCGCCAGTAGAGATAACAGTTATCTTGTCAAGGGAAAACAGGATTTAAGATAAACCGTTGGTCTTGTGACTTCCTTTCGGTTAAAAACACGTTTGTCTGTGTGTCAGTGAATGCAATATTTTTTCAATGAATGCAAGGGATTTCTACCGCTGTTGTTTTTCTAATTATTATTGATTATCAATTTTTAATTTCCATTATTATTGTTTTTTTCATTACTGTTATTTCTATTACTACTGCAACCATTATTGCTTGATTATCATTATTGTTATTATCATTATTATCGTTATATCATCATCATTATTATTATGGTTACTATTACTGCATCATTACAATCATTCTTGTCATTGTTAATACTATTTATATAATGTAATATTAAATATAATATAAATCTTCATTATAATCATGATTACCATTCATTACAACATCAATAATAATAATAAAAATAATAGTAATAATAGTAACAATAATAATAATAATAATAATAATAATAATAATAGACAAGAAGAGAGAGAGAG
>NC_051402.1:8396933-8406933 GCF_015228065.2 Penaeus monodon
ATATATTATATATGAGAGAGAGAGAGGAGTAACATGGGTTCAATTTCCCTCTCTGTTTACCGTCCGGCACTTATCAATAATTTCCTTTACACTTATTATAAAATACGTCCATTTTCGCCAAAGCCGACTTGCAGTAACCTTGATTCCTACGTGACATCAGTCGCATGAGACCCGATGACCCCAAGCGCTACGCTGATTTAAATCACGAAACGAAACACATCTCCGTTTGCGTCTCGCTATCTATATGATTCTATTTTCGTGAAATGTGGCCTCCTGTTCACTATACGAAAAAAAACATCCTGAGCATTACCGCAACTCAAACCACCAGAACAGCACTAGACAGGGTATCGCCGAAGACAGTCCGATCCCCACAGAACGCCGGCTCGCAGTGCCCGTCCACCTTTGCCGAGGACAAAGCGCGGAACGTTCGCGGCAGCCGAAGGGAATCGCGCGGCACTGTTGGCGCCAAAACCGTAACTGGCACTTGCTATTGCTTTTCTTTATGCCGTTGCGCAAATGGAAAAGTTATGTACTCCGTTCGATGCCGTAGGCTGTAAACAACCGAAACTTGGAGCGCCCTGAATCTGTAATACTTCGTTTGGAAGAGGCAGAGGAGCGCAATGTTTCGTCAGCTTCTACTGGAAAAGTATGCCTGCTGCACTTAGAGGCAGGGAGGGTTGGGCTGCCAGGCGTCGGCGGTGGTGCAAAAAGGATTTATATTTACAACTATTTCCTAACAGAAGGAGAACTTTGATTACTTGATTCAGAAATATCTGAATATGCAGACTAACAGGGAATAAATGGCAATCAATTTACTACAGACATTTCGTTTTAACGGGCGTTTACAATTTATATTGTTGCAGATAATGGCACACGTACATTTTCTGTTGGTAATTTCTTGAATAGGATGATTCAAAACTACAATATCATGGATGCTCAGTAAACAATGGTGTAGGAAGCGGACATCAAACAAGTGCAAATGCTCTATTTCAAAGAACTTCCGGTCATTGATAAGGTATGTTAGTTATTAAACACACTGATACACACGCGCGCGTGCTTGCAGACATACGTAAACATACCTGTATATAGTCACATATACAGGAACATATATCAACTTATCTGTCCATCTATATATTGTATATCTAACAATATGTATATATGTATATACTAATATATATATATATATATATATATATATATATATATATATATATATATATATATTATATATATATATGTGTGTGTTGTGTGTGTGTGTGTGGGTGTGTGTGTGTGTGTGTGTGTGTGTGTGTGTGGTGTGTGTGTGTGTGTGGTGTGTGTGTGTGTGTGTGTGTGTGTGTGTGTGTGTGTGTGTGTGTGTGTGTGTGTGTGTGTGTGTGTGTGTGTGTTTGTGTGTGTGTGTGCACCAGAGAGAGAGAGAGAGAGAGAGAGAGAGAGAGAGAGAGAGAGAGAGAGAGAGAGAGAGAGAGAGAGAGAGAGAGAGAGAGAGAGAGAGAGAGAGAGAGAGAGAGAGAGAGAGAGAGAGAGAGAGAGAGAGAGAGAGAGAGAGAGAGAGAGAGAGAGAGAGAGAGAGAGAGAGAGAGAGAGAGAACTAGCATTGCATTCAATATTTGTGTCATTGCTTGTAATATATGATAAAGCAGTTCCGTTTGCATTTGTTACGAGAAGCTGACATACATCTTTGAAATTGGCAACTCCCCCCCCCCTTCTCCCCGCCCCTTGGACCGACGTTGGTTTTGATCCTCACCAATAGAGGGTGTTGAGAGGGTCACGTGGGAGCTTTGGAATGGCGTTGGTAGCCCTGACGGCATCGAGATAATTCAGAATCCGACTTTATTTCCATTAAATGAATTGATTGATCTATCCACCAATCCCAGTATTCAAATTAATGAATAAATATGCATTTGTATCTATACCCATCTGCGTGCGTGCGCGTGTGTGTGTGTGTGCGTGAAGTTTAATAATAATTACATTCCCCGCCACTGATCCGAAGAGTTATTTATATATACGTAATATGTTATACTTCATACAAACGTGGACATATTTATATATACGTATTATGTTATACTTCATACAAACATGGACATATACCGAATGCATAATCAATTTACATAAAAAAGAGGCATTTTATATTTAATTAATAGACTTATGCTAGAATTATCGCGATGCATCATGCATACTTGTGTAGTTAACATTGGACGTCTGAAATACGTAACATTTTTCTGCACCTTGGGGTAACGTGGCGCAATGCTCGGGATCTTTAAGAGACGCGCTTGCTGGAATGTATATATATATGTGTGTGTGTGTGTGTGTGTGTGTGTGTGTGTGTGTGTGTGTGTGTGTGTGTGTGTGTGTGTGTGTGTGTGTGTGTGTGTGTGTGTGTGTGTTGTGTGTGTGTGTGTGTGTGTGTGTGTGTGTGTGTGTGTGTGCGTTTATTATATATTGCAGTCTATTGCAGTCTGATCGCATTTTTCACACACCAGAAGCCTACCTATGACCTTCGTTTACTTTCTGAGAGACAAGCACAGAATGGACCTAGGGAATAAAAGCTAATTGGAGGCCTATTGCAGCCATATCAGAAAGATCTCCCCCCCTAAAAGATGCACAAATATGCTAAAGAATGTGAAAAAACAACTATATTTATATTTGTAGATATTCGTCGATCTATCTATGGAGAAGCATTTCCCGTGATAGTATTCGTCTCCCCTACCCCCCTCTCTCCCCCTCCCTCCCCCACAAGAGAGGCGACACATCCTGCCTTGGCCTCCACCCTCCCCCTCCCACCCAATCCCCTACGTGTCTACCGTAGTTTCTTTATCTCCGAAACTTACCTCATTTCTCTCTCTCTTTTTTTTTTTCCCTTCCTTGTTTTATCTACGTGTTTTGTTTTTCTCTCTCTTTCTCGTGTTTATCTTTTTCGGTCTTTGCCATTCCTCTCTTCGTCTCTCCCTTGGAGACTATTAACTAGCTTTACTTCTCCGTTCACGAAGGAATAAAAAAACGATTTTTATCCATTATTTCTCCGCACACAATAATGATAAAAAAAATCAGGATCTCCCTCTCGCCTTGAGAATTCAGTTCCCAGAGGTCAGATTCTTCAAGGAGCACCAATAATGTTCCCGCTCAAATTCACACACAAAAAAGTGGAAAATGGTGATTCCAAGGCCAAGCACATTCTCATCGCCACAGAATCCCTGAGTTAACGGCAGACCAACATCTTCAATAATGATCAACATATATTCAGGCAACGGTGATAGATTAGCCAATGCATCTGGTACACGACTTTGCTTTATTACGAAAGTAGAGACCGCTAACGTATAACTACAACAATGTGGTTGGTGCATACCACACGGCAGGTAATAATAATATAAAAAAAACAAGGTAAATTAGGTTGTGGGTTTAGCGGCAGAACAGCGAAATTGAGACGCGGAGATGAAGCTTTCAATATTATCGGTCGCTTAGCGTCGTTCACTCCTTTCGCACTGCAGTTGACGCCGTAGCACTTATATTCATCCATAGTGTTTATATCATCAAGCAAATTAATAAGACCTCCGTACAAATATAGTAAGCTTCCAATTGCCATTCCCAAAGGATTAGGAAAGAGACAGCACGCACCTGGGGGTCTAACGAGAGAGGCAAGCGAGCGAAAGCGCTTCACGATATATGTAGCATATTTCGACGAAGGAAAATGTAAACAACGCGACTGGAAGTTTCAAAATATTCTAGGTTAAAGCGAAGATAATCTTGCACAGATTCGCAGTCAAATGATCCCTCAGACCTTGGCAGGTATGCTTTGTAATCTTGTTTGCCTATGTAAGTCTCATCAAGATATTAATTCGAAACGCTAATTACACTAGTTCGCGAAGTTATTGAGTTCCATTCATGCTTTTTTTTGCATTTGATGCCCTTAACTATAGAATTATAGAACGCATTTCCGAACATCATGAATGACTTAAACCACAATTTATTTGCATGCTGAAAAAGCCTAGCCATGGATCAATTATTCCGCTTTACTCTTTAAATATTTTACTCTGACACCACGAAGCTCTGAAAGTACTACAATCACTTGATTACATTTGGACAAAATTAGCTTATGGTTCGATGTACTTGTTCGGTTGTGGTCATTTTCCTGCTTTTCGTGCCTGCCTCGCTGTTGATGACCCAGACCCTGTATCTGAAATATACTATTAACCAAACTAAAGCTAATAGTTGAATCCCTTAACGATATCATTATTAAAACAGTTTTGATTTTGATTACTTTGAGGGATGAAAATGCCGTGGATAATGAATTTTTCTGTCTTTTCGAATAAGTTTTCTCATCTCTCTGATCTGCGAAGTGGCATTCAGCAATACAGTTGAAAGTTTAAAAGTTTAAACAAGTAGCAATTGCAGACTCCATAAGAATTCGGCAGTTTGAACTATTCAAATGTGACCACCGTATACAAAAAGAAGAAAAAAATCGGCATAACATATAACCAAAATATGAAATCGATGTAAGTCACAGATTATGCAAAGTGCCCCCCTCCCCCCAAACAAAGAAACAAGCAAACAAACAAAGAAAAACACCTTTCTTGCAAGCCACAGAAATACTCTCACACGAGCTTCCACACTGAAAGAAAAAAGAAAAAAAAAAAGAAAAAAAAAAACACACGAAATTCTACAAACGACGCTCCTACTTGTAACAAAACTAATTTCGTCTACATTTCTTATAAACAAAAATTCAGTATCAGATTCAACTTTGATAGCAGAGACATCAACAATTAACAAGACAAACCTCACCTGCACTAACTGACTTGATTGTTCATAAAAGGTCACGCCAGAATCTGAAACGAAACGAAGGTCATTATTAAACCCGAGGAATTTTGTCTCAAGGTGATGTAAATGTCCTCGATTTTGCCTCCATCCTACATACACGACTTGGATAATATTAATAATAAAAAGAAGATGACGAAGACGAAGGTGAAGTAGAAGAAAAATGAAGAAGAAGAAATGGAAGAAGAAAAAGAAGACGAATATGTAGAAGAAGAAGAAGAAGACGAAAAGAGAAGAAGAAGAAGAAGAAATAACAGTAATAATAATGATAATTCTAAAAAAAAATAAAAGAAAAAGAAGGGAAGAAGAAAAAAAAAAAAAAATAATAATAATAATAATAATAATAATAATAATAAATAATGATACCACTGACAATAAAACAATACGACGAAGAAGAAGAGAGAGAAAACGAAGAAGAGGTAGGAAATTAATAATAATAATAATAATAATAATAATGATGATAAAATAATAATAATAATATTAATGATGATAATAATAATAATAATAATAATAATAGTAGTAGTAGTAGTAATATATAATAATAATAATAATAATAATAATAATAATAATAATAATAATAATAATAATAATAAAATAATAATATCAATAATAATTTAAAAAAATAATAATAACAATGATAAGAGGAGGAGGCGAGGAAAACGAACTGCTACACATCCTTGCCATCGTTCGCAGTGTTGCCTCAAGAAGTTCCCTTTCTCACTTCCTGTCAAGACGAAGCACCGTTGTAACAGAGGCGGAACTACTTATGAAAAAGCGGGCATTCATACCGTTACGTCGAATCTGTGGTGGGTATGTCTGCCAGACTCGCCATGGCTGGTAACATCGAATGGAGGAATGATTGAAAACATTCACCGGTAAAGGAGCTAATCGTGGCAACTGCAAAGCGATTGTGTTGCACCCCCTATTTCAAGATCTGACGCAACGATTGCAAACTTGCTCCTACGTGCAGATATCCGTCGACGGGTTAATGAATTTCACGGAATTATCAATTCATTCATGAGGTTTACACTAAACGTTTTGACCAAGAGGTGTACACGAAACGTTTTGACCGAGAGAGACATATCAACGGATCACATTCCATGAAAATTTACATTCAGAATCATTTTTTATAACCATGTACTGCCATCATTCTATTTCACTAATGGCTGCAATAGTAGGCTCATTATTTCTATTGTTATTATCTTTAGTGTGATAACTACTACCATCATTTCATCCTTATGATTGCAATGTCTTCCCCACATCGTCAGACACATGATTATGATTATTAGCACATAATCACGCTATTCTAATAATTGCATTATCATTTGTATAGCTATCTGACTTGAAACGTTGGTTACCTTCCGTATTCATTCTGTCCTTCAATTGTCATCTAGTATCTCGACGGCCAAGCTTATTAGCATTCTCTAAAGTTACATCTCTTTCTCTCTTCTCTCTCTTCCAAGTTCCAACTTTCTCTCAGAGCTCTCTCCGTCTCTCTCATTCTCTATCTTTTACCTACTCCATCTCTCTTCACTATCTCTCTCTCTTCTCTTTTATATCTCTTACTACTCTTCTCTCTTCTCTCTTTCTTCTCTCCCTCGTCCTCTTTCTTCCTATCCTCTTCTTTCTTTTCTCTACTCTCTCTCTCTCCTCCGCTCATTTCCTTCTCTTCTCTCCACTATTTTTCTCTCTCTCTCTCACTCTTCTCTTCTCTCATCCTCTCTTCTATTCTCTCCTCTTCCCTCTCTCCTCTCCTTTCTCCCACTCTTACTTATTTTCTTTACTCTCATTTTTCTTCATCTCTTTCCCTCTCTCATCCTACTTCCTCTCCACTTCTCCTTCGTTCTTTGTTTCTCATACTTTATTCTATTCTCCCTGTTTCATCCATTCGTTTTTTCTTCTTCTAGACAACGTTATTGTACACGAGGCTGATATATGGATGGATGGATAGATAGATAGATAGATAGATAATTAAGTAGGTAGATACAGACAAACTGATATAGATAGCTAGATAGACTGAGAAAAAGTGAAAGAGAGAGAAAAGAGAAAGAAGAAAAGAGAAGAGAAGAGAAGAGAAGAGAAGAGAAGAGAAGAGAAGAGAAGAGACGAGAAGAGAAGAGAAGAGAAGAGAAGAGAAAGAGAAGAGAAAAGTGAGAGAGACTGCCTTTTCTATCTTCCACTCTCTGTGTGTGTAAGTGTATTCATGTACGCATGTACGTATCTCCCGCGGGAGCCGCACCTATACGGCCCCCCTCCGGCTCTCCCCCACACACCATGCAACATTATCCCCCCCCCCCCCACCTCCTCCTGCAGTCCTCTCTCACCCCGCCCCCTGCAATTCCTCTCCCCCCTCCCCCTCTCTCCCCCTCCTCCCCGTGTTCGCCGATTTCCTACTCCTGCTCCTCCTCCGCTTCCTCCTCTGCATCCTGACGGGAAGACGAAGGGGGGGAAGGGGGTGGGGGGTGAAGGAGGGGGGGGTGATGACGAAGGGATGGAAAGGAAAGGAGGAAAGAAAAGGAACGATTGCTTAGTCTGCTCTGTCTGGGTGTTATTTTTTATGTTCTCTCTCTTTCTCTCTCTTTATCTCTTCCTCTCTTTTTCTCTCCCCTCCCCCCCCCCCCTCTCTCTCTCTCTCTCTCCTCTCTTTTTCTCTCTCCCCCCCTCCCTCTCTCTCTCTCTCTCTCTCTCTCTCTTCCTCGTAATTTTTATCTTGATCTTGATAAAATGACAGAAAAAAAGATAAACAAAACAAACAAACAAACAAACAAACAAACAAACAAACACACACACACACACACACACACACACACACACACACACACACACACACACACACACCACTAATATATATATATATATATATATATATATATATATATATATATATATATATATATATAAAAAGCTGAACATACTCGGAAAGGTCTGGCCAGTACTGGCTATTCTAAATAAGTTCAAAGCAACCTTTCTGTAACCAAAGTGACTCTGAAACCCCGCCCCTTTCATGTTTGCATATCTCCTTTTTTCTCTCGCTCTCTCTCTCTCTCTCTCTCTCTCTCTCTCTCTCTCTCTCTCTCTCTCTCTCTCTCTGTTTGCATGCATGCCTTCCCCTTATCTTGCCATGTAGTCTGTTTTCCCCCTTTCTCTCCTTCTTTCTTACCATTTTTCCCTCAATCCAGTTTCCTCTTAATTTTGTTTTTTTACTTTTTTGTCTCTATTTTCTTTCCTTCTGCTTACTTTCGCCCTCCTTCCCTTCCCCTCTTCTTTTTCCTCCTTTTCCTTCCCTTTCTCTCTTCTTCCTCTTACTCTCTTCATCCTCCTCCTCCTCCTCTTCTTCTTCTTCTTCTTCTTCTTCTTCTTCCTCCTCCTCTACCTCCTTTTCCCATTCCCCTTCCCCTTTCCCTCCTCGTCCTCGTCCTTCCCTTCCTCTTCTCCTCTTCCTTCTCCCTCCTCTCCTTCCCTTCTCTTTCTCCAAACAACGCCCTAAACAGGACGACCCTCGCTGCCGCAAACGTCTACGACCCTCGGCCCTTTTAAGCGACGCGTCGTGCAGTTTGGAGACACTTGGGCCTCGTAGATAAATCTCTCTCCCCCACAGCAAGGGTAATCCCTCTTTCCAGCCAAGATACACGGCAAGGTAATCAACACAGCAGCAAAGTAAAGTACCCCAACCCCGTTCAACCCCAGCCGAGGTACACAGCAAAGTACCCCCCCCCCCCCCAGTCGAGGTACACAGCAAAGTACCCCCCCCCCCAGTCGAGGTACACAGCAAAGTACACCCCTCCCCTCAGTCGAGGTACACAGCAAGGTACCCCCCCCCCCCCCAGTCGAGGTACACAGCAAAGCACCCCCCCCCCCCCCCAGTCGAGGTACACAGCAAGGTCATTCAGTCCAGGTACACATATATCTATACCGTTGCAGTACACAGCATCTTTGTTCGATAAACAGCCTATAGAATGAAATGAGATGGGATGGAGATTGAGATAGAGATAAAGATGAGATGAACGAAAAGAGATAAAGGAAATGGAGAAGGAAATAGAGGAAACAGAGAAGGAAAGAAGGTATGGAAAGTATAAGTAGAAACAGGAAACAAGAAACCAGTGGAGGAGAGTTACGATGAGGATGAGGAATAGGATGATGAGGATGAGGAAAATAATAATAATAATAAGTAAAAAAAAAGAAGAAGAAAAGAAGAAGAAAAAAAGGAAGAGGGAAATGGAAAAGACAAATAAAAATAAAAAGAAGAGGCTTCCCCTTTTACAGCGGTGCCAACTGCCTCAGTGCCAACCCGGGCGATCATGATGGCACGTGGCACTTCCATCTAGGGATTTATTTACCCGCGCCAACACGAGTCACTTTCCGCAGATTGGCCTTAAACTGTTGATAATGCGTTTGCAAATACGTATGAGTGTTTGCGTGGATGGTAATAGCGTTCAATTTGGTGTGGTTTCATTCACTTTATCCTTTCCATCTCTCTGTCTCCTTCCTTTCTCTATCCTTCTCTGTCTCTTCGTTTTTCTTGTTCTTTCGATCTTGCACTTTGGCGCTCTCTTTCCGATTTTCTCTCTCTCTCTCTCTCTCTCTCTCTCTCTCTCTCTCTCTCTCTCTCTCTCTCTCTCTCTCTCTCTCTCTCCTCTCTTTCTCTCTCTGCTCTCTCTCTCTCTCTCTCTCTCTCTCTCCCTCTCTCTCTCTCTTCTCTCTCTCTCCTCTTTCTCCTCTCTCTCCTCTCTCTCTCTCTCCTCCCTCTCCTCTCTCCTCTCTCTCTCTCTCTTCCTATCCCTATCCCCCCTTGCTTCCACTCCCCCCTCCCCGCTCCTCTCTTTCGCACTCACAAACAAAATCCGCTTCTTAACAAATATCCAGTGACATGCATGCAACAATCCCCCAGCTGATCCTGCAACAACAGCAATCCACATGCACATCGGACACCCGTCACGATCTGTGGCCACGAGATCAGCTGTGCAGTAATCTAGGCCTTTCCTCGTGTGTCTCCTTGTGTGCTTATTTATGCTTGCACGTGTGTGTATATATATATGGATTAGCGCACATATGAATGTAGACGCCATGCACGCACACGCGCGTGCACACGCACGTATACATGCTCACACGCACACACTTCTCCATCTTTTATTCCTTCTTCGTGATTTGCGTTAGTGTCTTTTTGGATTACGTAATATTATCGCGTTCC
>NC_051402.1:8416933-8434433 GCF_015228065.2 Penaeus monodon
TAGGGAGGAGGAAGGAGGGAAGGGACCAAGGAACTAAGGGTGGGGGAAGGGGGATGGGGGGAAGGGGGGGAGGGGAGAAGGGGGGGAGGGGGGAAGGGACCAAGGAACTAAGGGGTGGGGGAAGGGGGATGGGGGGAAGGGGGGGAGGGGGAGAAGGGGGGGAG
The DNA here is from genome assembly GCF_015228065.2 of Penaeus monodon. Classification (NCBI taxonomy): domain Eukaryota; kingdom Metazoa; phylum Arthropoda; class Malacostraca; order Decapoda; family Penaeidae; genus Penaeus; species Penaeus monodon. The sequence continues at coordinate 8,417,098 of NC_051402.1, forward strand.
GGGGAAGGGACAAGGAACTAAGGGTGGGGAAGGGGGGATGGGGGAAGGGGAAAAGGGGGGGAGGGGGGAAGGGACCAAGGAACTAAGGGTGGGGGAAGGGGGATGGGGGGAAGGGGGGGAGGGGAGAAGGGGGGGAGGGGGGAAGGGACCAAGGAACTAAGGGTGGGGGAAGGGGGATGGGGGGAAGGGGGATGGAGGGAAGGGGGAGGGGAGAAGGGGGGGAGGGGAGAAGGGGGAAGGGGGGAAGGCGTCAGGGGGGAAAGGGGAGGGGGGAAGGGGAGGGGCGCACCTGATAGTCCGTCTAAGCTCAGGTTATCGTCTCTTCTTGCGTGTTTTTATCTTCGTTTTTTTTTTTTTTTTTTTAATTTCTTTGTGGGATTTTTTTTTTGCGTTTGAGTGTGTGTCGTTACCAACTGTTGCTTATGTTAATCTAAGTTATATTTGCGGGATGAGTAACTCTCTAAAATATCAGAGATTAGAGTAGTATCACATTCTTGAAGTAACGATGAAGTAATATAAATGATAAAAGTGATAACGAAGACAACAAACAACAACAAACAACAACACCAACAACAAACAAAAAACAATAACAACAACAAACAAACCACAACAACAACAACGAACAAACAACAAACAACATGATAGTGATTAACAATATTGATGCTAAACTAGTGGTAATGATGATTGTGATATGAAGTGAAAAATCAAAATCAAAACGATAATTGCAGTAATAGTAGTAATACTAACAATAACAATGGTGATGATGAAAATAATAATAATAACAACAACAATATAATACTAATAATAACAACAACAAAACAAAACAAGAAATAATGATAAAAAAAAAAATGATGATGATGATGATGATGATAATAATAATAATGATAATAACGATAACAATAATAATAATAAAGATAATGATATCAATGACAAAAAAACAACAACAACAATAATAATTCTAGTAAAACAAGAATAAATGAAAATTGAATAACACTGAATATCTTTTCCATTGGCATCAAATAACTTAGAAATCTTATGTGCCATTGTTCTTTTCCTCCCCCCCCCCTCCCTTTCGGTCTTCTCCCTGCGTGTCTCTCTTTCTCTCTTTCTTTGTCTCTCTCTCTCTCTCTCTCTCTCTCTCTCTCTCTCTCTCTCTCTCCTTCTCTTTCTGCCCCCCTCTCTCTCTTTCTCCCTCCCTCTCTCTCTCTTTCTCCTCCCCCCCTCTTTCTCTCTCTCTCTCTCTCCCCCTCTTCCTCCCTCTCTCTTTTTCTCCCCCCCCTCTCTCTCACCCCTTCTCCCTCCCCCTCTCTCTCTCTTTTCTTTTTCTCCTCCCCCTCATAACAACCATTATCCCTCCCTTTCTCTGCCTATCCATTTCTTATTTCTATATTTTTCTTTCCTCTTTAGTTCCCCTTCCTTTCTCCTCGGTCATTCCCCCCTCCCCCCCCTCACACACCTTCCTATCCGTCATCTCTTTCCGCCAGCATCTCATTCCTCTTCTCACTTCTTCTTCTCCACGTCTACGCCACACCCTCTTTTCTTCTCTCTCTCTCTCTCTCTTCGCCCTCCTCCACTTCTCTCTCTTCCCGCCTACTCCGTCCTCCTACACCCCCCCCCCCCCCCCTCCTCCACGCCCTCTAGGATCCCCTTCCTCTTCCCTCACCCTTCTACTAATCCTTCCTTGTTTTCCTTTTTCTTCTTTCTCTTCTCCTCCTTCTTCTAATTATTCATTTTTCCCTCTCTTCCTCTTTCTTCTTCGACTTCTACTGTTTCTCCTCCTCCTCGTCCTCCTCTTTAGTCTTCTTTTTCTTATTATTATTATGATCATTATTATAATTATTATTAACCTCCTTCTACTCTTCCTCCTCCTCCTCTGCTCGTACTCCCCTCCTCCATCCTCCTCCTCCTCCACCTCCCCATCCCTCCTCCTCCTCCCCATCCCCCCTCCTCTTCCACCTCCCCCTCCCCCCTCCTCCTCCACCTCCCCATTCCCCCTCCTCCTCCATCCTCCCCCTCCTCCATCCCCCTCCTCCATCCTCCCCTCCTCCATCCTCCGCTCCTCACCCCCTTGACGTGGGTTGGTCTTACCCCATCCTGTGACATCATCCTTCACCATACCTCAGTGTTTACGTGCTACTAAGCCCTGCAGTTTCTCTTGTTAATTTTTTTTCTTCATTTTCTTGCTTTTTACCTATTTCTTTTTACATCGTTGACATTTCTGCTTCTCTGGTTTTCTTTTCATTTCTCTCTTTGCCTTTCAGTGTTTGTTTTTTTTTTTTTTTGTACAAAAATGTTTTATATATTTTTAATATTTCCTATCATCATCGTCGTAAATATCTATAAGCTATTGTTCAATGAGTTCTTTTTTTTGTATTTTTCTTTTCCCCCTTTTATATATAATAATAAATACCCATATATACAGAAACATCCCTCCTATAACCTTATTTTCTCAGATTTATAGATAAACCCATTTAATCGCCTCTTCCTCTTCTTCTATTTCTTCTCTCAAGTTATCTCTCTCCTGGATCTTTCTTCTATTATCTCCCTCCTCCCCGTTCGTAGCTTCGGGGTGGATGGCCGCGGATCAACAGGTGGGAGGATGTTGCCAAATAGCGAGATGGTTTTTAGCCACACGATCCCTCGTCTTCCCTCTCTCTTCATCGCTATTGAAATTAATTCCTCCGCTGAAATGTTTAAAAGATTAATGATATACACGTAAAGGAATCTTGTGGTTGTTTGCATTTCTCCCTTTCTCGTTGCAGGATGGGTTGTCAACGTTTGCTGGACGTACGACAAGGTCGCATTAGTCATCGTGTCTTTAAATGACGTCAGAGATTCCGTCGACCCGAAAGGAAAAAGAAAAAACAAAAGAAGAACGCCCGCGGCGGGAAAGTTTCGGTTAGCAAGAAATAATAAACGTACAAACGAACACGACCGAAAAAAAAAGAGTCCCGACTATATTTACTCTTTTTTTTACCCAGAAATAAGACTCTTCTATAAACCCCTTATAAAAAAAAATCGTGTAGGATGAAAATAAGTGTTGCCAATAATCACGTCGGTGTGGGGGCCTATCAACGCCTACGATTTTAAGCGCAATGTTCACGAACCTCCGTCCAAATGAACGCGAGTCAAACGAAACACCAAGGAGGTTTTATTTCTTGGTGACCAAACTGTGCTTTCGACCACACCAGAGGGTCGTTAGGGCTCAAATTTCGCTCATATTCGCAGAAAAGTCAACCAGATGATGACTGTAAGGTAAGCCGGCGGGGGTTGCCAGAGACTGCCATACGCTTCAACTACGAAACCGCAATGTTGCCAGTATCAAATTTGCCCGAGGCATAAAAGGGAACGAATAGAATATATGAAAAAGAAAAGAAGAAGAAGTAGAAGAAACATGTATAGCAGTGGCATCACGTGAAAGAAAAAAAGTTAAAAAGTAGTGTAAACTTTTTGAGATGAAAAGAATAAAATGAATGGCCCTGACAAGACAAGTATTTCAACTTCATTCAACCAGGCATCAGGCATTATAGAAATTGAGAGAGAGAGAGAGAGAGAGAGAGAGAGAGAGAGAGAGAGAGAGAGAGAGAGAGAGAGAGAGAGAGAGAGAGAGAGAGAGAGAGAGAGGGAGAGAGAGGGAGAGAGAGGGAGAGGGAAGAGAGAGAGAGAGAGAGAAGGAGAGAAGCAGAGAGAGGAGAGAGAGAAGAGAGAGAGAGGAGAAGCAGAGAGAGGGAGAAAGAGAAAAGAGAGGGGAGAGAGAGAGGAGAAGAGAGAGAGGAGGGAGAAGAGAGAGAGAGAGAAGAGAGAGAAAGCGAGAGAGAGAGAGAGGAGAAAAGAAGAGAGAGAAGAGAGAAGCGAAGAGAAGAGAGAGATAGGAAAGATCGAGAGAAATAAAAAAAAAATCCAGGAGAAAAAAAAAAAAAAAAAAAAAAATCTAGGACAGGAACTGAAATGATACAAACGACTGACAGAGTCTCGGCTGACACACGACGCGTCAGCAACGGCTTCCCTTCTATTGCTGACATATGGGATGTCAGCGCTAACATGTGGTCCGCGATGGGCAGAGCGTGACTCTCATCTCAAGACATTCGTACAATATGTCTATCTGTCCGCCCACTCATGTCTCTGTCCCCATAGAAATGCGAACACACACACGCACACACACCACACACAAAAACACCACACACCACACACACACACACACAGACCACACCCCGACCCCACGGGAAAACACACACACACACAACCACACACACACCACACACACACACACACAGACACACACTCCATACACACCCCACCCACACCAACCACACCCCACACACACACAAACAAATAAAAATACACACTCACAAACCACACTTTATATTTATTCTATGATGAATTGAACAGCATAAACGGAATTCATGAGGAAATCCGATCAAGTAATAACAGGATGTTTTTTTCATTAAATATAGATAAGAAAAAATATATATTTCTAGGTAGTGCCAGAGAGAGAGAGAGAGAGAGAGGGGAGGGGAGAGAGAGAGAGAGGAGGAGAGAGAGAGAGAGAGAGAGAGAGCGAGGGGAGAGGAGAAGAGAGAAGAGAAGAAGAGAGAGAGGGAGAGAGAGAGCAGAGAGAGAGAAAGAAGAGAGAGAGAGAGAGACAGAGACAGAGAGACGAGACAGGAGAGATTTTTCAATAGGGCGGGAGGAGGTAAGCAAAATATCCCTTTTTTTAGAAGTTAAAAAATATCTAAGTTAAGTATCAAAAAAAAGTTTAGTTCTAGATTTGTTTTTTTTCGAACAGAAACTAAAAAATTTGTCCTCGCAAGCTACGTTTTTTAAGTGTGCCATTAACGTGCAACGTTAATTGATTTAAAAGCTGCTAATCAGGATTTATTTTTCAAAATTAAAAGGGAATGAATCAGTTTGAGAGAGAAAGAGGAGAGAGAGAGAGAGAGAGAGAGGGAGCAGAGGGGGACCCGAGAGAGGGAGGGAAACAGGGAGACACAGAGAGAGAGTGAGAGGGAGGACATAGAGAGATAGATAGAGAGAGAGAGAGAGAGAGAGAGAGAGAGAGAAGAGAGAGAGAGAGAGAGAGAGAGAGAGAGAGAGAGAGAGAGAGAGAAAGAGGGGAGAGAAAAGAAAAGAGAGTGGGGAGAGAGAAGAGATGAGAGAGAGGAGTGAGAGAGGGGAGAGAAGAGGGAGGGGAAGAGAGGGGAAAAGGGGAGAGGAGACAGAGAGGAGGAGAGACAGGGGTAGGGGAAGAGGAGCGAGGAGAGAGAGGAGAGAGAAAAGAGAGAAAAGGGACGAGGGGAGAGAGGAGAGGAGAGCAGAGGGGGACAGAGAGAGAGAGAGAGGAGAGGGGGGAGGAGACAAATGGCCGTGTGGGAGGAGAGAGAGAGAAAAAGAGAGAGAGAGAAAAAAAGGGGAGAGAGAGAGAAAAGATGAGAGGGGAGAGAGAAAGAAAAAGAGAGAGAGAGAAAGAGAGAAAAGAGAGGAAAGAAAAAGGGGAGAAGAGGGAAGAGAGAAGAAAGAGGAAAAGAAAAGGGGAGAGGGGAGAGGAAAAGAAGAGAGAGGAGAGAGAGAGAGAGGGGGAGAGGGGAGAGGGGAGAGGGGGAAAAAGATGGGGGGAGGGGGAGGGGAGCGGGGAGGGGGAGAGCAGGGGAGAGAGAGAGAGAGAGAGGGCGAGAGAGAAAGAAGAGAGGAGAGAGAAAAGAGGAGATGCGAGGAGAGGGGGAAGAGAGGAGAGGGGAGGGAGAGAGAGAGAGAGAGAGACAGAGGAGGGAGACAGGGGAGAGAAAGAGGGAGACAGGAAAAGAGAAAGAGAGAAGAAAAGAGAAGGGGGAGGGGGAAAAGGGGAGGGGAAAGGGAAAGGGAGAGAGAAGGGGAGGAGAGAGAGAGAGGGGGGAGAGAGAGAGATAGAGAGAGAGAGATAGAGAGGGGAGGGAGGGAGGAGGGAGAGGGAGAGAGAGAGAGAGAGGAGAGACCCGCCAGAGAAGGAGAAAAGGAAAAGAGAGAGAGGGAGAAGCGGGGCGAGAGAGAAGAGGGGGAGAGGGGAGAAGAGAGAAGGGGAGGAAGAAAGGGGAGGGGAAAAGAAGAGGGGAGGGGGGAGAGAGAGAAGAGAGAGAAAGAGAGAGGAAGACAGAGAGAGAAGGGGAGAGAAAAGAAGACAGAGGAGAGGAGAGAGAGAGAGGGAGAAAAGAGGGGAGAGGAGAGAGAGAGAGAGAGAGGAGAAGGAAGGGGAGAGAGAAAAAAGAGGGGAGAGAGAGAAGAAGGGGAGAGAGAGAGAGGGGGAGGGGAAAATAGATAAAGGGAGGAAAAGAGAGGGATGGGGAGCGAGAGAGAGAGAGAAAAGCAGAGGGGGGGAGAAGAGAGAGACGAAGAGGAGAGAGGAGGAAAAGAGCAAAAGGAGAGAGAGAGGGGGGAAGAAGACAGAGGGGAGGGAGAAGAGGAAAAACAGGAAGAGAGAGGGAAGAGAGGAGAGAAGACAGAAAAGGAGGAGAAAAGGGGAGGGGGAGAGAGAGCGAGAGAAGAGGGGAAGAAGAGGAGGGGAGAGAAGGGAGAGAGAGAGAGAGAGGGAAAAAAAAAAAAAAAAAAAAAAAAAAAAAAAAAAAAAAAAAAAAAAAAAAAATATAATATATATATATAATCTTATATATATTATATATATATATAAAATTATATATAATAAAACTAGAAGGACAAATAACAGGGCATTTCAATTTCTACTATAGCGGAATTTCCCAAATTTCAGCGGACATGCGGATTTGCATATTAAAAGCACGCCACTGTTAAGAAAATACCTTTTGTACAACTTCAGAACTAAAACTGCTTTTGCTATTTAATTTCAAGACTTCCTCTGATAAGAAAGAAAGAAAGAAAGAAAGAGAGGAAAGGGGAAAAAAGAAGGAAAAAAAAAAAAGAAGGGGAAAAGGAAAAAAGAGAGGGAAAAAAAGAAGGAAAGAAAAAAGAAGGAAAGAAAAAAGAGAGAAAGAGAGAAAGAAAGAAAGAGAGAAGGAAAAAAGGAAAGAAGGAAAGAAAAAAAAAAAGAAAGAAAAAGAAAGAAAAAAAAGAAAAAAAAGAAAAAAGAAAGAAAGAAAGAAAGATTAAAAAGAAAAAAAAAGAAAAAAGAAAGAATAAAAAGAAAAAAGGAAAAAAAGAAAAAAGAAAAAGAAAAAAGAATAACAAGAAGAAGAAGAAAAAAAAACTAAAGACGAATTATTGTTATGACAGCCGCCCAAGGGGCCCGGGGCAAAAAAAAAAAAAAAATGCCCACTATGCATTTTCTTGAAAAACCCCGGTGACAGATCGAATGGATTGCAGTCAACAGCTGGGTGGAAGCTGCTTGGGTTACTGGTGATAAAAATTAGATACAAAGAGAACAGAAGTGAAAAGAAAGATCGATTAAAGGCATAATATACGAAAATATTTTGAAATGTATACTGCCTATCTACGCGCGCACGCACACACACACACACACACACACAGATATATATGTATACACATATACATCGTGAATACATTATCTGTATTAAAGTGATGCTAATCACTGGTGGGCTTGTAGCATTGCAGAATGACTGCATGCCTTGGTTATAGCACCATGTATGTATGTATGTTTGTATATGTGTGTGTATATGTATGTATATATGTATGTATGAATGTATGTATGTATATATGTATGTATGAATGTAAGTATGTATATATGTATGTATATATGTATGTATGTATGTATGTATATGTATATCTATATCTCTCTCTATATATATACAATTTTTTTTTCTTTCTTTCGCTTTTCTTAATCCCGTGGTCTGAAAATCAAGTTATGGAACTTGAAATAATATAAGTGTGTCGGGACAGATACATAATCCGGTCATGTCTTCATAATATTAATCTTAAATGTCATATCTAGTCATTCTTAATTCATATCCATATTTTCGTTATCTAAGTAGGTTGTGTGTACTCGAAAAGAACACACGCAAAAAAAGTTAGTACATATCTGAACTTGAACAGATATTATATGCAATGCTATCTTAATGTTTATTTGCAATTCATGGACACTCAGTAACTCATCCCCATTTTCCTTCGTAAAAATACATAGACACCAAATGCCAGTATATTTTCCCATTACGAAACGTAATTCTATTCCGCACGATTATCCTTTGCGGAGAAAGTCATTGAGAAAATCCTCATCCTCTTGACGTGATCATCCTCATACCCTCAAAGTCTTATCCTTATACCAGTATTGATTAAAACCAGGGAAAGTTATCGGTACTTCTCTTCAATATCCGTTTATCCCTTTTTCTTGAGGGTATTTTTTATCATGTCTCCTCTATCCACCTTCTCTTTCTCTCTGATGTGCAAACCTTTGGTTCTTGTGGTTTGTTGCTTCTACATATTCGTCAACTTCTTGAAACTGGACAGAACAAGATTATATAAGAATGATACTTAGGCGTCATGTGGGGAAAACAAGACATTCCATTAATCCACAGTGGGATTATAGAAACTAACATCACACTCGCCATCAGGGAGTTACAATAATAATAAAAAAAAAACAATTAGAATTAAAAATACAATTAAAAACCGCTAAACCGCAAATTTCCCACGCCTTGTGAAATGAGATCATTTATAAAACTAGACAGACAGACAGACAGACAGACAGACAAACAAACAAACACACATAAAAAAAAAAAAAAAAAATGCTCCTTAACATAGCACTCAAATACGAGTACAGCATATATCTATATCAACAAAATACCAGGGTTTTAAACACACTTTAATATCTAAGCACAACAGCTGAACATAAAGACTCATAAAATATATAGAAAAAAATCTACGTTCCTTAAAAGATGCCTCCACTAACGGTCTATAATATTGACAATAACCCTTATGAGGTAGAATGAACGTGTCCCTATTTTTTTATTTATCTATTATTATTTTTTTACTAAATGAACTGTGAGAATTTCAGACTGAGGAAGTGTAACTGACGCCGAGAAAGCAGCCTTACCTGGCAAACATTATTATACACCAGATATCTACACTTTCAAAGTAAGGTATAAAAATTTAATTATCTTACTAAATTCTTACTCCACTGTACAAAAACGTCATCCTTTCACTGCTCAGAGAACACCCCTTGTGGAGTAAATTAATTCAATGATAGATATTAATCGTATCTGTGATATCATGAATGATAAAAAAAACCCAAATCGGACAGATAAAATAGATAAGGTCGACACTTTGGCGCAGTCCGACAGGTCAGAATAAGTTTTAGACTGATATCCTTTACAACACGTGCATAACAGCTCACCAAGAGTGGGTATATTCTTAGACACTTCCCTATGGCTCTGTAGAGCATGTGCACTGCTCTGTAAATACTAGTCATGTAGTCTCTTAATCTCATTCAACGCAATAACTATTCTCTTCGGTACATTAACATTAGTTACACAGTAGAAGATTACTGAATATGATTAATCAATTTGTTCTAGTAAATGTATTTACTGATTTGCCAGTCTCACTGTCTACATTGATTACACTCATTTATACACAATGTAAAACATAGGCACTGAAACGATAAAAAAAAAAAAAAAAAATTCATTATAAGATTTGAATTTTTTTTGAAGGATCAGATTACATGACATAGTACGTAATTTCTTAAAAGTTTTAGATATGATCGAAAAAATAATATTAGTATATCTATTTCATGATAATTAAATATATGGTGAACATCTACAATCGCGACGAATTTGAAACAAAATGTTTCATTCTCAACTTTAAATGTTTGCTCACATAGAGAGATAACATTATTAAAACATATACACATCATTAACAGATAAGAGTATGTAAGTGTATGTAACATATATTTAAACTATGTTCATTGAGAAAGGAGACACAGTAGCACAGGTTAGCGTTCAGTTCTCCACAGAGTTAAGAATATAAGAGTTTAAAGAGTCCCGAATAAACCTAAATGAATTCGATTTCGAAAAAGTTTTCCCTTTGTAGACAGAAATGTGTATCAACTTAGTAGGTGGAGCTAAAATAAAGAGTATTTAACTCCAAACATACAGACGCACACATACAAACACATATACGTAGTACATGTGTGTGTGTGTGTGTGTGTGTGTGTGTGTGTGTGTGTGTGTGTGTGTGTGTGTGTGTGTGTGTGTGTGTGTGTGTGTGTGTGTGTGTGTGTGTGGTGCATTTATGCATGTATGTATGCTTATATGTATGTATGAATGTATATATGAATATATATATGTGTCTCTATAAGCCATATAGACTTGAATCACCTACAGAAAGTGATGCTTTTTGTGTGTAAGTAATCAACATATTATCAAAGCCTCGATAAAACATACTGCATATCAATACTACTTTAGGAAAGTAAAAGAAAAGATTGGCGAAGGAAGGACGTCCGGCCATAAAAAAAAAAAAAAACTCAGCAAAGATCTTGGAATACAAAGATGCACACCTGGAGCTTTTTAGCACAAGGGATACGGTACCACTGTAGCCCTCTGGCGGTTGAAATTTCGTGACGTCAGCTATGTCGTTGCTTATGTTCTGGCTATAATAGTCTGTTATTCCATTCCAGTTCATTTCTCCTTTCTTCTGGTAGAAGACTAAATTTGATAAAATATCAATTTGAAACCAAGAACATTTTGACATCCACACAAGTTTCACTCAACCTCTTGAACATGTAGGAGTTTCCATGTTCACAGTCGTTCCAACTTATTCGAAACATCGAGATGCATATTTCCATATTAAGTTTAAACATATTAAGTTTCCACCTCATAATTCTCTACTTTGATACAGCGGTTAATAATAATTAAAAAAACAAAACAAGCGTATTAGACATAAGACATAAACAAAGGTCTGTCATTGGTCAAAGCCTAGTTAAACTTTAACGTGATTGGCTGATATTCGTGATTATGTATATATTTCACACACAAAGGGGCTCTAGTGACTCGGAAGAGCCATATCATCATCAATATTCGAGTGAGATTTCTTAAAAGACTTTTTTTTATACATATTCCAAATGGATGTTAAAATAAGTGATATCCTGGCCATACCTTAATCCATATTAGCCTGAAGCCCACTACACTCCTGTTCATACATGTACCCCTTGCTATATATCTTCACTACACTGCTGATTATACTCTTATCCTTAGAGTAACACTGAGCTTGATTATACGGATGAGTCACACATTTTTGATATGATAAGTTACTTAGGTTAGGGATTGGTTCACAGTCGTTCACAGTTGCTCTAAATTCCTAAGTATTTAGAGTCATAAATGTGTTTGTGTATGTATACATGTGTGTGTGTTTGTGCATGCGTGCGTGTGTTTGTGTGTGTTTGTTTATGAGTGTGTGTGTGTGTGTGTGTGTGTGTGTGTGTGTGTGTGTGTGTGTGTGTGTGTGTGTGTGTGTGTTTGTTTGTCTCTCTGTGTGTGTAGTGTTTCTGTAAATCTACAATGAGAGAACAACAACAATAATAACAATCACAACAAAACAATAATCCTACGCTTCCCATCATTTCAGAACAAATTTCAACACGAAGCAAAAATTGGCTCAGCGCGATAACATAACGTGTAATGTGATACCAGTGATTCATATTACCATTCGTGATGGCTTAAGGAAGGGGAGGATTTGGTGCCGTCTGCTCGCTGGAGGAAAAGGCCCAAGGGAACACATCACTGCTTGGCTAGAAGTTCGACGTGCGGGATTACACGCACGTACGCACGCGCACGCACACATAGAGATAGATAGATATAGTTATGTATGTATATATGTATATATGTGTATTTATATATGTATATATGTACATATAAATGTATATATGTACATATAAATGTATATATGCATATATATATATATATATATATATATATATATATATATATATATAAAATATAATATATGTATATGTGTGTTGTGTGTGGTGAAATGTGTGTGTGTGTGTGTGGTGTGTGTGTGTGTGTGTGAATGTGTGTGTGTAAATGTGTGTGTTGTGTATGTGTGTGAGTGTTGTGTTGTGTGTTGGTGTGTGGTGTGTGTGTGTGTGTTTTTGTGTGTTGTGTGTGGTTTTGTGTGTGTGTGTGTGTGTGTGTGTGTATACATTTCATACAACATACATACATACATACATACATATATATAAAATATATATATATATATATATATATATACATACATATATATATATATATATATATATATATATATATATATATATATATATATATATATATATTATGCTAGATACATATTATGCTACAGCAATGATAATGATTATAATGCCAATACTACTTCTAATGATAATAATAATAAAAAATAAGAACTATAATAATAATAATAATAATGATGATAATAATAACAATAATAGATATAACAATAACAATAGTAATAATAATCCTACAACAACTACTACCACCACTAAATATATAAACAAATAATAACAATGATAACAACAACAACAACAACAAAACAACAATAATAATAATAATAATACAATGATGATGATAATAAAAACAATGACAATAAATATAATCATAAATACAAACAAAATAAAAATAGACATAAATATCATAATCATAATAACATTATTAATAATGATAAAAAATATATAATAATGGTAATGATAAAATAATAATAATAACAGTAGAAGTAGTAAAAGTAATCGTAATATAACAATAATGATTATGATACTGATAGTGGTAATAATTATAATAGTAAAAACTATAAACAGTAATAACAATAACTATAAGAACAAAAACAACAACAACAATTATAATCATAATTGTAGTAACAACAACAATAATAATAATAACAATAATAACAATAACAATAATAATAATAATAATAATAATAATAATAAAATAGAATAATAATGATAATGATACTTCTTCTACTACTACTACTAATGATGATCATGATTAATAATAATAATAATAATAATAATAATAATAATAATAATAATAATAATAATTATTGTTATAATAATAATAATAATAATAATATTATTATTATTACTATTATTGATAAGAATAACAACAACAAAACAACAACAACAACAGAACAACAAAACAATACTACTACTACTACTACTAATGATGATGATGATGATGATGACGATAATGACAATAATAATAATAATAATAATAATAATAATAATAAAATAATAATAATAATAATATAAAAATAATACTATAAATAATGATAATAATAATAATAATAGAACAAAATAAACAAAACAGAAAAAATGAAAGAACACCATAATAACACGATATCTTCATTGACAATAACAACTGATCATAGGCAGACGGACAAGAAGAATAACAAGAACAAATTAAAATATTAACAATAGCCACAATATAATTTATCAGTGTAATCTGATATGGTGTCAAAATAATTTTCAAAAAATACTTTCATTACAAGTCAAGGGAAAAGGGTTTACATGATGAAAAAAGTCAGTTACTGTCGGTATTCGCTAATGTATAATGCAGCTAGACGAATATTAAATGTTTGAAGTATTATACACAGGATAATAACAGCCGATATGTTCTTCGGTTTCTGTCAATGAAAAAATAACCGGGTGTAGCGTACTCACCTCCTCTTGAAATTTCTCCTTCCTGTGTGTCTGTGAGGGTAAACTATACCCTCTATTTTGTAAAGTTGTGCATTTCAGTTGTGTTTCACGTCTACACCGCCCACAAACACGACCAGAAGGACCATTAACCTTTGGGTTGTTCTATCACACTCTACCGAACGCGACCTGGGCATGATAACATGGGACATCGCTTCTAATTGGTTATCGAAGGAGTGACGTCACCGGCGAGTTTGTTCTGGCGCGTGCTATTGGTTCCTCGGCCGTGACGTAACCAGCGAGTTGTCACTTGCTCGCACTTGTTACACTGACGTAATAAAATCTCCTTGGCGGGCGATTAGGAATGTTCGTCGACTTCCGAACGATTTTAATAGCTGGATACTGTAAGGTGGAATGTCTCTAGCAATGGCTGCTGTCGTAAAGTGAAAAAAACAAACCTTAAGGTGTATTTAACTCGGTAAAAGAAAACGAAACAGTACCAGAATGGAGCCGGCTCGCACTTGACTTTAAATGTAAACAAATTATCATAGCCCGCTCTCCTCGAGTTAAAATACATATAAGCGTTTCATAGAACAATATCAACATGCGTGTTCGTGTGCAGGCATGTAGAACCATGAAATTTGTGTCTATTCGTGTATTTATATTAACATACGTATAATACATACCTGAACGTGTATATAAGGTTTAGTTCATGTCATTATTCATGTCATACTGTTGTTTTGTCATTATCATTTAAGCACTATTTTTTTCAGTAGTCCATATGGTTACCTGTGATCTTGGTTTTTCATGTTAAAGTTGCTTCTGTGTCAATTTTTGGGATAAAAACGACAACAAAAATTTAGCTTGTAAGTGTATTAAGAACTGCCTGAATCCCTTAGTATGTATGTGTTGGCGTGTAAAGGGTTACCAGAACAATTTGTGTTGTGGTTTAACTGATTTACAATCCTTTTGTTTTCTACTTGTATGTATATATGCCCGTTAGCATGTGAATATATATGCATAATTCGCATGTATGTCCATTTTATATGTCTGTGCAACGTATATATATGTACATCTGTGTTTGCTTGCATGTGTATGCTTGCACATGTTACAATAACCCTTGCTCACTTGAATCGACACAGCATGGAACATGTTCCTGAGGGGCAGGGGGTGTTAGTTATCTGGTTCAGACTAAAATGCTGCCTGCAGTGTGGGGTTTTTCTGTGGCGTGTGTGTGGAAAGGCCCTTTTTCTTATCGTTGAATGGTTTAAGTTTGTTGTAAAGTTAGTTAAGTGAATACTCTATTTTATGGTTTTTATCTTAAAATCTTTGTTTTTCTTTTGTGAAATTTGGGGTTTTTAATCGTTTTATTAATGTTTTGTTTTTTTTTTGGGGGGTTTTTTTATTTTGTGTTTTTTTTTTTTTTTTGTTTATCTCTCGCTTTTTTAGCCTCCTCTCTTTATTTTCCCCTTCGTTGTTGCCCCTTTTAATTTTTTCCAAAAGTCATATATCACACTTAAATCATAACCATCCCCATAAACCCTCCCCCCCGGTTTTTACCCATAATTTTTTTTTTTTTTGTTTCCTCAATCTCCCCCCCCCCCTCTTCCCTCTCCCTTTTCTCCCCACCCCCCCCCCCCTTTCCCCTTTTTTTCCCCCCCCCCCCTTTTTTCCCCCCTTTTTTTTTTGTTAAAGTTTTGAAATTTTTATTTAAAAAAAAAAAAATTTTTTGTGATAACCCCCCCTTTTTTTTTTTTTTTTGGGGGTTTTCTTTTAACTGGGTTGTTTCCCCCTTTTTTTTTGTGTTTTTTTTTTTTTTTTTTTTTGTTAAGGGGGGGGGTTTGGGGTTTTTTTTTTTTGGGGGGGGTTTAATTTTCTTTTTAGTAAAATTTTGGGTTTGGTTTTTTTGTTTTGGGTTTAAAAACAAAATTTTGGGCTTTAAAAAAAAGGTTGCTAAATTCCCCCACAAGGGGTTTTTTTTTTTTTGTTTTTTGGGGGTTTTTTTTAAAAAAAAAAATTTTTTTGTTTTTTTTTTAAAAAGGTTTTTACAAAGAAAAACAAAATTGAAAAAAGGGGAAAAATTTTTTCCCCCCCCCCTCCTAAAACCCCGAAAATAAAATTTTTTTTTTTTTTGGGGTTTTTTTTTGTTTTTTATAACCCTTTTTTTAAAAAACCCCCCCAAAAAGTTTATTCCAAAAAAAAAAAAAAAAACCCCCCAAAAAACAAAAAAATTAACAAAACCCCAAAAAAAACCCCCCAAAAAAAAACTAACCTTTCCCCCCCCGGGGTTTATTTTTTTTTTTTTTTTTTTTTTTTTTTTTTTTTTTTTTTTTTTTTTTTTTTTTTTTTTTTTTTTTTTTTTTTTTTTTTTTTTTTTTTTTTTTTCCCCCCCCCCCCCCCCCCCCCCCCCCCCCCCCCCCCCCCCCCCCCCCCCCCCCCCCCCCCCCCCCCCCCCCCCCCCCTCTCTCTTCTCTTTTCACCTCTCTCTTTCTTTCCCTTTCCCCCTCCCCCTCTCATCACTCTCCTCTCTCTCTCACTTTTTAAACTCTCTCCTTCTCTCTTTCTCCCCCTTTCTTATTTCTCTCCCTCTCTTCCCCCCAAACTCTCTCTCTCTCTCTCTCTCCCCCTCCCTTCCTTCCCTCTTTTCTTTTTTCCTTTTTTTTTTCTCTCTCACTCTCTCTCTTCTCTTCTCTTTTCTCCTCTCTTCCTTCTCCTTTTTTCCCTTCCTCTCCCTCTTTCTCTTTCTATTTCTCCTCTCTCATCTTTCTTTTTTCTCTTTTTTTTTCTCTCTTCCTCTTCCTCTCTCTTTCTCTCTACTCTTCTCTCTCCTCTCTCTCTCTTCCCTCCCTTTTGTCTCCCCTTTCTCTCTCTTTCTCTCTTCTATCTCTACCACCTCCCATACCCTTTTTCCCACTATCTCTTCCCTCCCTCCCATTCTCTCTCTCCCCTCTTCTCTCCCTCTCCGCCCCCCTTCTTTCTCTCCCTCCGCCCTCTCTCTATCTCGGTCTCTCCCTCCGCCCTCTCTCTATCTCTATCTCTCCCTCTCCCCCTCCCCCCTCCCCCTCCCCTCCCTGTCTCTTCTCTGTCTCACCCCCTCTCTTTCTCCATCTCCCCCCCCCCCCTCTCTTCTTCTCTCTCCCCCGCCTCTCTATACTTTTCTCTCCATTTGGCTCTCTCTCTATCTCTATCCGCCCCCCCCCTCTCCTCTCTCCTCTCTTTTCTCCTCCTCTCCTCTTTCCCCCCCCCCCCCCCCCCCCCTTCTCTCCTCTCTCTTCATTTCTCTCTCTATCTTCTCTCTCTTTCTCTCTTCTCTGTCTCTTCTCCTCTCCTCTCTCTCCCCCCTCCCTCTCTTTTTCCCTCCCTCCCCTTCTCTCTCTCTTCCTCTCTCACTCTCTCTCCCCCTCCTCCCTCCCTCCCCCCCTCTCTCTCTCTCCTCCCCTCGCTCTCTCTCTCTCTTCTCTCCCCCCCCCCTCTCTCTCCTCTCTCCCTCCTCCTCCCTCTGTCTCAGTCTCCCCCCTCTCCTTCTCCCTCTCCGCCTCTCTCTTTCCCTTTCCCCCTCACCCGTCTCTCTCTCTCTCTCTCTCTCTCTCTCTCTCTCTCTCTCTCTCTCTCTCTCTCTCTCTCTCTCTCTCTCTCACGTCTCATGTTTTTATCTGACTCTCGCTCTTCATCTCTTTGGCCTTTTCTTCTTACTTCCTTTTATACTCTGTATTTTTTATTAATCAATTCCTCCTTCCATATATCTCTCTTCCTTGTCTCTTATTCCCCGTCTCATTCTCTC
>NC_051402.1:8451933-8454433 GCF_015228065.2 Penaeus monodon
TGCACGGCAAAAATAACATGTGTGCTGAAATAACACATTTCATATTACATGCACGTAATAAATATACTAAATATTATTTCCCCATTTTGACACGCATCCTTCAGAAACATATATGTCTATCAGTATGTATAACTATTTATCTACCTCACTATCTCAATATCGTAATACTCATTTTTCCTATATAAGCTGTCGATGCTTCTCAACAAGTTTTAAATACATGGGAACACACCAAGCGGATACAACATATAGAAAACACAAAACACAAAGAAAGCAATGAAAAAAATGCACAAACGAGATTTACTGAAAATGAAATATCAGTTTCGAAATCCTCTTGGAATTCATCTTCAGGTCTGAAGAGGAAAGGGTGAGGATGATGAGAGAACGGAGAAGCAACACGGTAAAACGGGGCAGGTGAGGACAGGTGAGCAGAAGTGAAGGGAGGTCATGTGAGGTCAAATGAATCTCGTCTGTGCATATAGACACATATATAAAAATATGTATATAGATATATATAGAGATAGATAGATAGATACTGTATATATACACACATATACATTATATATATATATATATATATATATATATATATATATAATATATATATATATATATTATATATATTAAACACACACACACACATACACACACACACACACACACACACTAACACACACACACACACACACACACACACACTAACACTAACACACACACACACACACACACACACACACACACACACATATGCACCCACACGCACATGATTTGTATATATTCACTCACAAACAACTCCACGACACATAATGAAAAAAAAAGAAACATCGAAGGAAGGAAGACTCATCACATACCTGCAGTTGGTTTGGTTGAGTTTCCAATCTTGGTTGAAGTTGGACTCATTGGACTTGGTGTGGTTGAGTTTCCATCTGTGATTGACGGTGGACTTTGTGTGTTTGAGTTTCCACCTGTGATTGACAGTGGACTTTGTGTGGTTGAGTTTCCACCTGTGATTGATAGTGGACTTTGTGTGGTTGAGTTTCCATCTGTGATTGACGGTGGACTTTGTGTGGTTGAGTTTCCATCTGTGATTGACGGTGGACTTTGTGTGGTTGAGTTTCCACCTGTGATTGATGGTGGACTTTGTGTGGTTGAGTTTCCATCTGGGATTGACGGTGGACTTTGTGTGGTTGAGTTTCCATCTGTGATTGACGGTGGACTTTGTGTGGTTGAGTTTCCACCTGTGATTGACGGTGGACTTTGTGTGGTTTAGTTTCCATCTGTGATTGATGTGGTTGAGTTTCCACCTGTGATTGGCGGTGGACTTTGTGTGGTTGAGTTTCCATCTGTGATTGATGGTGGACTTTGTGTGGGCGGTTTTTCCCTCTGTGATTGCGGTATTTGGTGGTTGATTTCCCCTGTATTTTATGTGGGCTTTTTGGGTTGATTTCCCCGTGTTGACGGTGGGCTTTGGGGTGGTTTAGTTTCCACCTTGATTGATGGTGGCTTTTTGTGGTGATTTTTTCCCCTTGATTGATGTGGTTGAGTTTCCACCTGTGATGATGGTGGAGTTTTTGTGGTTTATTTCCATCTCTGATTGGCGGGGGACTTTGTTGGTTGAGTTTCCATCTGTGATTGTGTGGTTGATTTTTCCCCCTGGATTGACGGGGGACTTTGGTGGTTGAGTTTCCCCCCTGTACTGTGGGGACTTTGTGTGGTTTTAGTTTCCATCTGTGGGGGTTTATGGGTTTATTTCCATCTGTGATTTACGGGGGACTTTGTGGGGGTCGATTTCCCTTGTGTTGACGGTGGACTTTGTGTGGTTTAGTTTCCACCTGGATTGAAAAGGGGGACTTTGTGTGTTGATTTCCACCCGTGATTATGGGGACTTTTTGTGGTTAGTTTCCACCTGTGATTGATGGTGGGCTTTGTGGGTTTTATTTCCTCTGTGATTACGGGTTTGGGTTTTTGTGGTCGAGTTTCCATCTGTGATTGCGTGGATTTGTGTGGTTGATTTCACCCCGTGATTGATGGTGGACTTGTGTGGTTGAGTTTTCCCTCGTGATTTATGTGGTTAGTTTTTCCATCTGTATTGACGGGGGACTTTTTGGGTTAGTTTTTTCCCTCTGTGTTCGGGGACTTTGTGGGGTTTTGGTTTCCACCTGTGACTGTGGGGACTTTGGGTGGTTTTTTCCATCTGTGGTTTATGGGTGAGTTTCCCTCTGTATTTACGGGGGGATTTGTGTGGCGAGTTTTCCATCGTGATTGACGGTGGACTTTGTGGGTTAGTTTCCACCCGGGTTGGGCGGTGACTTTGTGTGGTTGAGTTTCCATCTGTGATTGATGTGGGTTTGGTTTCCATCGTGATTGCGGGGATTTTGGGTTTGGGGTTTTTACTGGATGACGGGGACTTTTTGTGGTTGATTTCCCCGTGATTGGCGGTGGTTTGTGTGGTTGAGTTTCACTGTGATTTTCGGTGGAGTTTGTGTGGTGAGTTTTATTGTGA
>NC_051402.1:8459433-8464433 GCF_015228065.2 Penaeus monodon
AGCATCTATTGGTTACATGTGAGCATAGATCTGCGACTTGAAGCTGCCACTGGAACAGTCTTTATGAAAATGAGACTTCTAGCTGTAACTTATTTCTCGTGTTGTGTTGTCTCTTTGCAAAGGCACGGGAATGTCCACTTCAGGACACAAGTCTCGGCAAGGGTGATGTGGAAGATGGGCTTTTGCTATACAAAAGGCCCTCTCTCCACATCACAAATGTAATCCAAGGTAAGAGTAAAACGTCATGCAGTCTGACACCAATGCTGCCGCAGGAGTTGCCAGAATGAAGGTGAAGTCAATGATGAACTGCTGTAGGAACTGCATGGAATACTACAGCATTGCTATCCCTACATTAAAGGAAAGCAAGCATCAACTTGCAATATAAATGCTGGCATTCCCTCCCATTTGTCTTTCTTCAGCAAAACTAAAGGAAAACGAGCATCATTGTGGTACTTTGTTGGTTTGGTGTCATTCCTTGGTCATCATGCTACTTCCTCGTTATGAGAGGGAGTGAACCCTGGAGAGGAATTCAGAGCTGGAGTTTGTTGTTGACTTCTACTTCCTTCAGGCATCTCTTGCAATGGCACTGTCACCAAGCTGCAACAGTTTGTCTTCTATATCATCCTTGCAATGACATACCATCATTACATGGAGCAATGATCCATGGCCTCTCTTCATTCATATATATATATTAATATATATATATATCTATATATATATATATATAATATATATTATATAATATATATATATATATATATTTATATATATACATATGCACAATATATATATTATATATATATATATAATATACATATATATATTATATTTATATATATAATATATATACATATACACAATAATATATATATTTATATAATTATATAATATATATAATAATAATATACATATATATATATATATTATATATATTAATATATATAATATTAAAATATATATATATATATATATATATAAAATATTTTTTTTTTTTTTTTTTTTTATGTAATATAAATATATACATATACACAAAAATACATATAAAATATAAAAATTTATATATATATATATTATATATAATATATATATATATTTAATATATATTTTATTTTTTTGGGGGCAACGTCGTCAGGAGTGGCGAGGGGGCTACCCCTGGATAAACCGCCTGGGCAAAAACCCCAGAAAGCTATGGGTAGGCACTTAAACATCCGGTCCTTGGGCAGGATGAGGGGTTACTTTCATCGGGGGAAATTGGAGCGTTTTGGAGTTGAGGCAGCTCCCCTCTTGGAGGTGAGAAGACGGCACAGCACAACAGTATGGGTAGGTAAAATATTTGGGTTTAGGCCACAGGAGGGTCATCATCTCAAGGGAGTAGACATAGCTGTCCCCACCCAACCCCTTTTTTAATTGAGTTAAAACGGTTGAGAGCGTATTATGGCATTGAATGAAGCATGCGTTTGGCTTCAGTCTCTTTTTGCTGTGATTTTCCCGATTTTTTCAAACTCGTGTGAAAGAAGCTTCTACACCCAAATCAGATCCGTGGATACAATTGCCCCCGGCGAGTATTCGCATTGTTTGGGCAAGGGTAGGGGTGAACCTATGACCAGGGTTGATACAGTCTTGACTGCCGTCGGGAGGCTGTTCCCTTTTCCCCCTGACTTGTTGAGGGGGTGGTTATTTTTTTCCCGAAAGGGGAAAAGGGGGGGCGAAGGGTCGTAGCAATGACATGGATTTCATGCGTGGCCCACGTGATGTGTGGTGCAGCGGTAGTGATCTCGTATAGCACTCTTGCTGACCTGCGTTCAAATCCCTCGCTGCCAGTGGATGGTAACCCCAGCCATTCCTTGCATAAAGGGGGTAATTTAGAAGCAAAAGGAAACAGACAATATGTCACACCAAGAATATTCATTGCAACAAATGGAATCAAACCAAACCTTTTTCAATATAACAGGCAAGGTTTTTCCCTATATTCTTCTGAAGTGGATCTATGACTGCCTACTAAGGCACCGGAGACCTGTGTTGTTTGAATTCACTCCTGTTAAGTCCACAATCGATTGTGTCCTTACACTATGAGTCACTCTGGAACACAGTTGTGAATTTGGTTGTGAGCTACTTGCAGCCTACATGACTTCAAGAAGGCATTTGACTCGGTGCATTGCGAATCGTTATGGGAGATCCTTGATTATTGGTCTGATAGTAATGCTACATACTGATACTGAAAGTGCTGTCGAACTTCTTCCTTGTTAATTCAAGGCTGTGTTAAGGCAAGGCTGTGCTCTTGCACCAACAATTTACAACACTTGCATGAACTGGGTAATGGACAGAGCTACTATCCAAAGTCACTGTGGAGCAACACCGGGCAATATCACGGTCACCGACCTCAACCTTGCCGACGATGTTGCTATCCTGTCTGAATCTCTGGAATCACTAGTGGCGGCTCTTGATGGAATTAGTAATGAGGTGAAGCTCTTTGATGAAGTCCCTAAGAGCTTTACATACTTTGGTAGTGTAGTCCATGTCTCTGAGCTGTCAGACCAGGAAGTCAACAGATGGATTGATCTGGCAGCAAGAGCTATGAACTGTCAGCATGTATATTTGCAGATGTCGGTACCTATGCAGAAGGAGCAAGCTACGTGTTTTTCAAAACCTTGATTTCTGTCAGTCTTGTGATGGCAGCGAAACCTGGACGCTATCCATTTCCTTGAAGTCTTGTTTGATGCCTTTTGTAACAAGTCCCTACACTGTATCATAGAGTACAGTTGGCAGGACCAACCGCAGGGGATCTGTACTTGCATAATCCGGGGTCGCCAAACTCAGGCTATATGGGCATCTAGCTCGCTTCCTATGACCCTTGTCTCTTTACGAGACAATCCTATCGGAGGAGACCCACGGGACGACCTAGGAGGTCATGGCTTTGGGCAGCTCGACCAGACCTGTCGCGAGGAGCTAGAGTTGGCCGGGGGTTGCCTGGAGGCTTTTCATGAGAGACCCCTGTGGCTCGAAGCGAAGGATTAATACGTACATATGCTCCTTTTGGGTTAGCCCCCGATGATATATATATATAATATATATATATATTAAAAATATATATTATATATATATTATATAAAAGATATATATATATCACACACACACACACACACACACACCACACACACACACCCACACACACACACACACACACCACACACACACACACACACACACACACATACACCCCACCCCACACACACACACACACTTACACCCCACACACAAAAAAACACAACAAAAACTATATTATTTATATATATATATATATATATATATATATATATATATATATAATATATATATATATATATGTATATATATACATGTATGTATGTATGTATGTATGCACACACACAGACACACACACACACACACCCCACACAACACACACACACACACACACACAACACACACACAACACACATATATATATATTAATATATATATATAATAAATAATAAAAAATATTTTTAATATAACACACACACCAACAACACACACACCACACACACCATAATATAATATATATATATATAAATATATATATTATATTAAATATATAATATTGTGTGTTTGTGTGTGGTGGGTGTGTGGGGGGGTGTGTGTGGGGGTGTGGTGTGGTATGTATAATATAAATTATAATATAAAAAAAATATATAATATAATTATAAATTATTATATATAATATATATATATATATATACACACACCACAACCACACCACACAACAAAACCCCCACACCAACAAAACACAACACAACACAACCACACCACCACACACACAAAAACACAACCCAAAAAACACAAAACACACACCCCAAAAACCCCAAAACACCACACCACATATAAAATAATCATATATATTATATATATATATATTATTATATATATTATATTATATATTTATATAAGCACATACAATTATAGTATGCAGACACACCAATTTTGGAAGGTTATAAAGGAAGCATATACTTTCTATAAGCATGAAAAACCCATGCTCAGCAGCTGGGGAAAAAACCCCGCGCAATCCGCCAAGGGGCCCCAAAATATGCCAGGCCCGGAAGGCAATTTGCCAGATGATTTGCTCCCCGAGGGGGGGAAAAAGGGTTTTTCCCTGAGGTGAAGGTCTTTGCCAGAGGCCGCCCTTCGGTCCAGGCCCAATCGGGGGTCGCGGGGGCGGCGGGCGGGAAGGGAGTGGACCTAGGGAGGGGGGGAAGTTGGGTTTTTACTTTTCTACGTACATATATATTATATTATATATTAAAATATATTATATATTAATATATATAATATATTATATATTATATAAATTTTATTAATTATAATAAAAAATAATATAAAATTATTAAATATATATATTATATATATACATTACAACATATATATATTATATATATATTAAAATATATATATATATATATATTATTATACACACAAAACAAATATATATATTATTATAAAATTAAAATATATTTAAAAATATTAATAAATAATATATTGTGTGTATATTATATATATAATATATAATTATATATATATATATTATATATAAATATATATTAATATATATAATATATAATAATTTCAATATATTATAATTATTATATTTTAAATATATATATTATTTATATATATATATTAGACAGATAATAGAAGAAAAATACACAACACACACCCCACGCCCACACACACCCACACACACCCCCACACACACAACACACACAACACCACCAACACACACAACCACAACCACGCACACACCCCCCACCCCACACAACCCAAAACCCCCCACACACAACACACACACCAACCCCACCCCACACACACACCCCCCACACACACCACACACACAACCACACACCCAATTATATTATATATATATATTATATATATATATATTAAAATAAATATATATATTTAATATAGTATAGATAATAGATAGAACCACAACAACACACACCACACAT
>NC_051402.1:8482570-8487570 GCF_015228065.2 Penaeus monodon
TATGCGTCGGCGTTGTGAGGTTCTTGAACACCGCTGCCATCAGATGTAAGCGAAAAGGCCACCGCTGTCGCCAGATGTAAGCGACACGTGAGTTGGGAGCACCACTTCGCCAGATGTAAGCGAGTGGCCACCGCAAGCCACAGAATATGAGTGACACGAGAGATTAGGAGCACAGCGTCACTAGATGTGAGCGAGACGAGAGATGGACTTGGGTGGGTGAGTGAAAAGGGGCTTAGCTTGCTGGTTTATTCTTGACGACAGATATGAGACCCCCCAAGAGACCCCCGTGTCCCCGAGTGGAGGACGAGGTGGTGGAGCTGGACCCTGTGTGGCTTGGGCCGTCTGCTGTGTCCCTCTCTGTGTGTCTCTGCCTTACGGACGTGTCCTTTTATGCGGCGGTTCCCTTCGAGGACGGATGTTTGTTCCTGTGCGAAAAGAGAAAGCCGGCGACATCTGCGTCCTGCCCAAGGAGAAGGGCTGCTTGCTTGGACGGAGGTGTGAAGTGTACATCCGGACTTGCTACGTATTGTTGACAATATATATATATATATATATATATATATATATATATATATATATATATATATATATATATATATATGTATATATATATATATGTGTGTGTGTGTGTGTGTGTGTGTGTGTGTGTATGTCTGTGTGTGTGTGTGTGTGTATAACACACACACACACACACACATATATATATATATACACACACACACACACACACACACACATGTATACTTCGTTCTCCACCCTCCCCTTAGGCGAATGATATCTGCATGAACTAATCTGCATGGCCTAGATTGCCAACTTAATTTCGTTTTGTTGTCAATGAAAGATAGTCGAACTAGAAAAAAAGAAAGAAAAGAAAGAAAAAAAAAGAAGAGGAAACAACTGATTAATAAATTTAGGTTAACGTGACCAAACAGAAATCTATTGAGGAAATAAAAGCTTTAAAAACAAAATCCAAGACAAAAAAAAAAAAAAACAAGTGCGAGAAGAGAGTGAAGAGAGAAGCATGACATAACGTGAGTAGTTGTTATGCAATAAGCAAAAACTGCTGCATGTAAAAGCTTAGATGACTTATCCTGATTTAAGTCATGCAAGGACTAAGAAGTATGATCACTACGGGATGTGACCTAATCTGCCTTGCATGCAAATATCGATGACTTATGAAAGCGAGTGTGGTGGAAAAAGCTACAGAACATGGAAAAAGTGACTTTCATTGATGACAAAGGATCTAGATTTTATTTCCGGGATTGTGTGTTTTTAGAACAGTTAGTAACATCTTTAAAAACGAAAAAAAAAAAGGGAGAGGGGGAGAACTCAAATCAACTTCCTTCTCATTCAGAAACGCAAAATTGAACCCCTGAGAGCCTCTTGCTCATCAGCCCAAGGCAACAGTGGATCTGTTGGAAGCCGAAGGAATGAAGCAAGAAGCAAAGAAAGAAAGGAAGAAGGAAAGAAAGAAAAAAAAGAAAATATAGACTGACATGATCCTCTTTCCCTCAAAGGAGCCGAGTCCTGAGTCAAAGTCAGTGTATTAGATTCTATCAACAATTTTTCGTTTCGGGAGCATATCATTAGGCATTAGTATTGATAGTAACGGCATTAGCAGTGGTTCTATTTATATCTTTATATTTTATTTATATATCATTATCATCAATATTTACGTAGATATTGTTATCAGCAGGTGAATTGATACTTGTTACCATGAATGCAATTATCAACATTAACTCTTATACATATATCTATATGATTATGGCAATAACCTGTATTATAGCTATCACATATCATGGAAATCCCCACCACTTCGTTATTACTGTTGCAGCTAACATTGATTTCCAGTATAATACTACACTATTTACACTATAATACGTTATCGACAGCAAATGCAAAGACAACAACAAACAACAACAATAACAAAGACTGCGACGACGACAGAAACAATACTCGACAAAAACAAAAACAAATAAACTTAGCTCCCATCACGATAAAAAAAACTTCCTGAAAACAAGGTCCAACTTGTAAATGTAATTCGTGATCCGAAGTTGAAATTACTGTCAGATTACATGTCAGTCTCGCTAGAGATGCGGTCATGAGGAAAAAGGCTTGATTTCTCATGAGGTTTTAACTCTAACTTTAATTTTTGTTGTTATAAGTAATGTGATTATTATTACTTCTTCTTTTTTCTTTTTTTAGATATTTTTTATTCATCTTTATTTCTTTTACTTGTAACTTGCTTTATGTTTCGCTGTGCATGTATTTTTTTTCCTTTTATTTTCCCGTTTTATTTGGTTTAACTACATTTCTTGCCTTTTTCACCTTTTCTATTTGCTTCTCTCTCTCTCTCTCTCTCTCTCTCTCTCTCTCTCTCTCTCTCTCTCTCTCTCTCTCTCTCTCTCTCTCTTTTTTCTTTCTCTCTCTCTCTCTTTCTTTCTCTCTCCTTCCTCTCTCCCTCTCTTTCTCTCTCTCTCTCTCTCTCTCTCTCTCTCTCTCTCTCTCTCTCTCTCAGCAAATAAATCTACATTTTATATTGAGAATTTCATGTATCGAATAGTAGAATGATTTAAATCGTGAATATTTGATATGCTTTCGATACTCTGACGCCGAAATATATTTTATCAGCGTATTTCAGAAACAGAAATACGCTTTTGAATATAAATCTCTTGTTAATTATTTCTTTCTTTTTTCTCTCCCCCCTCTCTCTCTCTTAATCAGTAAGTTACAACCCAAAAGGCGAAAAGAAGTGAAAAATAAGTGAAAGTCAAATGCATGGAACAATTTGAAAAATATAGAAGTAATTGGCAAAAGGTAACCACCGAACAAAGAAAATAAATCTACAATTTAAAAATAGATAAATCTACAATAAAAAAAAAAAAAAAAAAAAAATATCGAAAAATAGTAGGATGATTTAAATCGCGAATATTTGATATGTTTTCGATACTATGACGCCGAAATGTTTTATCAGCGCATTTCAGAGGCAGAAATACGCTTTTGAATACAAATCTCTTGTTAATTTGACCGCTGCTATGTTTATCAGATTTGAATAAATTTATAACAACATATCTACAGCTAAAACCTGCTCCCCCCCCTCCTCCCCTTTCAGCTGTCTATCCAGGAAAATATTAGAGACTGACATGAGACCTTTATCTAAGCTCACGTCAAGTTCTAAATCAATGTCAAAGGACTAGATTTGGTTAACGACCTTTGCACCTAACGTCAGTGACAGGTGTGATGGTGAGTGACAGATGTAGCACGGATTCAAAGCTGTAAGATCTTCGATGACGTGGATTGACAGTGAGGATTGGGATTTCGACGAGGATTTGGCATTTTGTAGCATAGTGGATTTGCCAATTTATTTTCAACAGAATTAAATGTATATCCACGCACAGATAAAGACCTTTTTTAACAGACAGACTTATGCTAATTTACCTTTATCCCCTAAAAAGTTGCAAACACAGACTATATTGCAGAGTTATATATGATAACAAAATAAAAAACAACAACGTAGAATTCTACCTTTTATATTTACATATGAATAATTAAATTGCCGTCCAAAATAAGCTTATCACCACTGCTACTTGTTTGAAAAAAAAGTTTCCGGAACATCTTGTCATTAAGATATAACACACCGTATCCCTACAGAATAAACATTCATAAATGATACGAATTATACAAAAAAAAAAAAAAATACAGCAATATCCTTGCACCGAATAATTATTCCGCGTATATCAAACAAAGGAATTTACCCAATCAAATCCTCCTCCCCAGTTGACGTTGTTTTTAATCCTCACTCTTCACCCAAAATCCTAAACGCAAAGCAAAGTCATGCACGGGTAGGTCGGCGCGCGATCAGAGGGAACTTCCTGCTCCCTCGATCACGCTCATGAAGTGAAATGTGGATCGCAGCCCGTAGAGTTTGGTATCCCAAGCGAAAGTCGGGGAGGGAAAGTGCTGGTCCAATTAACGGCCGCCAGATAACTCAATAGGCTCTGGAGAGGACTTTATAACAGGGTGAGGGAGGGAGGAAGGGAGGGAGGGAGGGAGGGAAGGAGGGAAGGAAGGAAGGAGAGGAGGGAGGGAGGGAGGGAAGGAGGGAGGGAAGAAGGGAAGGAGGGAAGGAAGGAGGGATGGAAGGAAGGAAGGAAGGGAGGGAAGGGAAGGAGGGAAGGAGGGAGGGAGGGAGGGAGGAAATGAGGGAGTGAGGGAAGGAGGGAGAAAGAGAGAGAGAGAGAGAGAGAGAGAGAGAGAGAGAGAGAGAGAGAGAGAGAGAGAGAGAGAGAGAGAGAGAGAGAGAGAGAGAGAGAAGATACAATTGAAAGAGCTTAATTGCAGTCTTATTTGGATATATACTATTGCACATTTCTCATTTAATTTACATCAAACTTCCTGTAAAGTGTTCAGTCATTTCCTGTTTTATCTGTCGTGGCTCTCTTGTTTATTCGTCAATATTCTTAGTCATAAAATTCGATGATGGAAGGAAGATGCCTTGAGGAATAAGGGATTAAGCAGTTTGCACAGATTGCTGATGCGTTTATTCTATTTTAGATTACACAGTTATTGCAGAAAATCAACATGAATACATACAGACATACATACATATATATATATATATATATATATATATATATATATATATATATATATATATATATATATATATTTATATATATATATGTATTGTATATGTATGTATATATCTGTGTGTGTGTGTGTGTGTGTGTTTGTGTGTTTGTGAGTATGTGTGTGTGTGTGTGTGTGTGTGTGTGTGTGTGTGGTGTGTGTGTGTTTTGTGTATGTGTGTGTGTGTGTGTGTGATACATATATTCAAAATTCTTTTATTTACTGAAATTACTGCAAAAGTAAAAGTGTTACCATCACTCACTGTGGCTATTACAATAAGGCGTGTAATTTTGCTTGACTGATACAGCGTTAGCTAAACCCGATATGGCGTCGCGTACAAGACCCTAGATACTAGTTTAAGTGACTCGCCT
>NC_051402.1:8492434-8499934 GCF_015228065.2 Penaeus monodon
TCAGGATAGTTGGGCCAGCAAATAAAAGGGGGGAGTGGGAATAATTCTATTCTGTACAGGATTGATATTATTTCTGTTACCAGTGGACCACATGGCTGTTTTCCACGTGGATCCAAATGTCACAAATAAGAACCACCCGCTCAGCGAGGGCGGAGGTCACATTTTATATCTGACCTCGTTTGACCGGGAGTTCGTGTGAAGCACCGACGCGGTAGGGTCACCTCTCGCCTCCCTCCGGGGGAGTTCGTGCTAAGCTACCACCGCACTAAGGTCAGCTCCGCCCTCTCTCCGGGCAGCTGACCGTGACCTCCGCGCGGCCCTATAACCCGTATAACTAAACATGTCGTGTTCTTATACTTCGTGGTGTCAACTCTCAGAAATAAAGAGTCAAGCCGTTAACAAGTATAACTACCCTTTGCTCACCATTGTACTAAGGATGATAGCCTTTTACAGAGTAAGCGCATTCTGAATAGTACATATTGACTTGAGGAACCATTAGTTT
This sequence comes from Penaeus monodon, assembly GCF_015228065.2. Classification (NCBI taxonomy): domain Eukaryota; kingdom Metazoa; phylum Arthropoda; class Malacostraca; order Decapoda; family Penaeidae; genus Penaeus; species Penaeus monodon. The sequence goes on from NC_051402.1 coordinate 8,492,937, forward strand.
AGCAAAGGGAGAAAAATTTTAATAACTCAGTATGTGTTGTTATTATATAAGAAAATGTAAGGAAGAGAAAAAAACAAAATAAAATAGAAGAAAACCCTTTATCTTGATTGCACGGTAAAAATAACGTGTGCTGAAATAACACATTTCATATTACATGCATTGTTATAAATATGATAAATGTTATTCACCATTTTGACACACATCCTTCAAAAACACACATATATTCCAATATCTATCGGTGTATTTCTCTATACCTGTACCTATATCTTGTATCTAACTGTTATTATACATGTCTATCTGTATGTATAACTATTTATCTTCCTCACACTATCTAAATATCGTAATACTCGTTTTTCCTATATAAGCTGTCGATGCTTCTCAACAAGTTTTAAATACATGGAAACACATCAAGCGGATACAACATACAGAAAACACAAACACAAAGAAAGCAATGAAAAAAACAGCTTAAAGGCAAAATAAAAGGCACAATCGAGATTTACTGAAAATGAGACATCAGTTTCGAAATCCTCTTGGATTTCATCTTCAGGTCTGAAGAGGAAAGGGTGAGGATAATGAGAAAAAGGAGAAGCAATACGGTAAACAGGGCAGGGCAGCGGAAGTGAAGGGAGGTCAGGTGAGGTCGAATGAATTTCGTCTGTGCATATAGACACATATATAAAAATATGTATATATATATATATATATATATATATATATATATATATATATATATATATATATATATATATATATATATATATATACACACAAACACAAACACAGTAACGTGTACACAAAGATGAAAAGAGAAACAGCCACAGTAGAAAATGAAACTAAACCGTAACGTTTCGAACTCTTCACGAGTTCCTCTTCAGACGAATAAAATCGAAATGGATCAAATCCATTTCGATTTTATTCGTCTGAAGAGGAACTCGTGAAGAGTTCGAAACGTTACGGTTTAGTTTCATTTTCTACTGTGGCTGTTTCTCTTTTCATATATATATATATATATATATATATATATATATATATATATATATATATATATATATATATATATATATATTGTTAACACACACACAGAGACACACACACACACGCATATGATTTGTATATATTCACTCACAAACAACTTCACGACACATGAAAAAAAGAAACATCGAGACGAGAAAGAAAGAAAGGAAGAAAGAAAGAAAGAAAGAAAAAAGAAGAAGGAGAAGAAGAAGAAGAAGAAGAAGAAAATGAAAAAGACAAATAGGTGTGGAAATCACTGAAAGATGATGGAAGTACTGATGAAGGATTAGATATGCAGTACATTATAATCTTCTCTCAGTATAGCATCATTAAAAGTAACAACAGCATGTGTTACTAGCAAATAAGTCACAGGAAGACACTCATCACATACCTGCAGTTGGTTTGGTTGAGTTTCCAATCTTGGTTGAAGTTGGACTCATTGGACTTGGTGTGGTTGAGTTTCCATCTGTGACTGATGTGGTTGATTTCCATCTGTGGTTGATGTGGTTGAGTTTCCATCTGTGATTGATGGTGGACTTTGTGTGGTTGAGTTTCCACCTGTGATTGAGGTGGACTTTGTGTGGTTGAGTTTCCACCTGTGATTGATGTGGTTGAGTTTCCATCTGTGATTGATGTAGTTGAGTGTCCACCTGTGATTGATGGTGGACTTTGTGTGGTTGAGTTTCCACCTGTGATTGATGGTGGACTTTGTGTGGTTGAATTTCCATTTGTGACTGACGGTGGACTTTGTGTGGTTGAGTTTCCACCTGTGATTGACGGTGGACTTTGTGTGGTTGAGTTTCCACCTGTGATTGATGTGGTTGAGTTTCCATCTGTGATTGACGTAGTTGAGTGTCCACCTGTGATTGATGGTGGACTTTGTGTGGTCGAATTTCTAACTGTGATTGACGGTGGACTTTGTGTGGTTGAGTTTCCACCTGTGATTGATGTGGTTGATTTTCCACCTGTGATTGACGGTGGACTTTGTGTGGTTGAGTTTCCACCTACGATTGATGTGGTTGAGTTTCCACCTGTGATTGATGTGGTTGAATTTCCGTCTGTGATTGATGCTGGACTTTGTATGGTTGAGTTTCCATCTGTGATTAATGGTGGACTTGATGTGGTTGAGTTTCCGTCTGTGGGTGATGGTGGACTTCGTGTGGTTGAGTTTCCACTTGTGATTGATGTTGGACTTCGTGTGGTTGAGTTTCCATATGTGATTGATGTTGGACTTGGTGTGGCCGCGTTTCCACTAGTGGTTAATGCTGCACTTGTTGTTGAGTTCCCGATGGTGGTCGTCCATGCTCCATCTCTAATGAGTGATCCCTCTGTTGGCAAAGATAGGTCATATATATTATTTAATACACACTCACACATTTTTATATATACACATATGTGTGTGTGCACGTATTACTTTAACTTTTGTTATCTTTTGTGGCATCTATTGTTTAAATGTGGGCATAGATCTGCGACTTGAAGCTGCCTCTGGGAACAGTCTTTATGAGAATGAGACTTCTAGCTGTAACTGTTATTTCTCGTGTTGTATTGTCTCTTTGCAACGGCACTGGAATGTCCACTTCAGGACACAGGTCTGGGCAAGGGTGGTGTGGAAGATGGGCTTTTGCCATGCAGAAGTCTCCAAACCACATCACAAATGGAATCCAAGGGAAGAGTAAAACCCCATGCAGTTTGGCACCAATGCTGTTGCAGGAGATGATGCAGTTAATGATGGATTGCTGTAGGAACTGCATATAATACTGCCCCATCTGCTGTCTCTATGTTAAAGGAAATTAAGCATCAACCTGCTGCATGAATGCTGGTATTCCCTCCCATTTGTCTTTCTTCAGCGAATCTAAACGAAAACGAGCATCATTGCGGAATGAAAGCAGTTTGTTGTTGACTTCAACGTCGTTCTGGCTTCTCTTGCGATGGCACTGGTGTCAAGCTGCAACAATTTGTGTTGTATATCATCCTTGCCCGGGCTTGCACCCTGGAGGGGATGCTCTAGCACTAGTACAAAGCAATGATATACCATTATGCACTGAATCAGCCATGCTCGTATGCTGATCAGAATACTCAGCATGTAATTGGTGCATGCATTTGTATATTTGCATTTGCTGCAAGTATGCACGTCATCTGGTTTAATGTGATGACTTTTGGTTCATTAATATATATATATATATATATATATATATATATATATATATATATATATATATATATATATTTATTTCACTTATATGTATATGTTACTGCTGATCATTATTTCCTTAGATTCGTTTGCAAATATCAATGAGAACACAAATGATTTTTTTTTCCATGTCAGATTCATAGTTCCATCACACCATATCTTAAAGATTTATGTTTAGTTTCATTGGGCATCTGCTACTGTCAGGATGTGAGTCTCATCATTTTTAATATTTCTTAAATTCATCACTATTCTGTTATTTATTTACTCCTTTATCTCATAAAGCTATATCTTCCTGTCTTTCTGTGTTGCTATGACTGCAGAGTAAGCGCATTCTGAATAATGCATACTGACTTGAGGAACCATTAGTTTAGCAAAGGGAGAAAAATTCTAATAACTCAATTTTATATAAGAAAATGTAAGGAAGAGAAAAAACAAATGAAATAAAGAAACCCTTATCTTGTTTGCACGGTAAAAATAACGTGTGCTGAAATAACACATTTCTTTGCAGCAATTTTAAAAATAGATTAATGTCTTTCACCTTTTGACAAGACCCTTAAAAACCCCAACATATAACCCTATCTATTTCTATTTCTCTATACCTGTACCTATATCGTCTATCTAATGTCTATCTGTATGTATAATTACTATTACCTCATATCAAATATCGAAAAATTTTTTCCCTATAAAAGCTGTCGATGTTTCTCAACAAATTTTAAATAATGGAAACAATAAAGCGGAACACATATAGAAAACACAAAACACAAAGAAACAAAGAAAAAACAGCTTAAAAACGAAAAAAAAATGACAAAAGAGATTTACTGAAAATGAGGACACAGTTCGAAATGAGGCAGGTGAGGTCGAAGGAATTTTGTTGTGCATATAGACACATATAAAAAATATGTATATAAAGATCATATATATTTAATATATATTTTTTATAATATATATATATATATATATATATAATATATATTTTATAATACTGCATATATACACACACATACATACTTTATAAATATATATTGTAAACACACACACCACACACAAACACACACACCACACACATACACACTCCACACACATACACACACACACCACACACCACAAACACACACACACACACACACACACATCCCAAAAACGCTATGATTTTTTATATATTCACTCCAAAAACTTCACGACACATGAAAAAAGAACATCGAGACGAAAAGAAAGAAAGAAGAAAGAAAGAAAGAAAAAAAGAAAGAGAGAAAGAAGAAAAAAGAAAAAAAGAAAAAAAAAAAGAAAGAAAGAAGAAAAAAGAAAAAAAAAAAGACAAAAGGGGTGGAAAAAACACTGAAAATATGGAAGTAATGATGGAGGATTAGATCAAACATGCGGTACATTATAATATTTTTCTCAGTATAAAATCATTAAAAGTAAAAAACATGGTTTCTAGCAAATAAGTCACAGGGGGGACTCACCCCATACCCGCAGTGGTTTTGGTTTAGTTTCCAAATTTTGGGAGAAGTTGGGGCTCTTGGATTGGGGTGGTTTAGTTTTATCTGTGATTTAGGTGGACTTTTTGTGGGTTTAGTTTCCCCCTTGATTGATGGTGGGCTTTGTGTGGGTTTGGGTTTCCCCCTGTGATTGATGGGGCTTTGTGTGGTTGATTTTCCCCCTGGTTGAGGTGGGAATTTTTGTGGTTGAGTTTCCACGTGATTGACGGTGGACTTTTTGTGGTTTGAGTTTCCCCCTGGTTGATGGGGTTGATTTTATCTGTGATGATGGGGTTTGTGTGGTTTAGTTTCCCCTGTGATTGATTGTTGAGTTTCCCTCTTTTATTTATTGTGGACTTTGTGTGTTTAGTTTCCCCTTGTGATGATGTGGGTTTAGTTTTATCTGTGATTGATGGGGGGACTTTTTGGTTTATTTCCATCTGGATTGACGGTGGACTTTTTGTGTTGAGTTTCCATCTGTGACTGATGGTGGAGTTTGTGTGGTTGAGTTTCCATCTGTGATTGATGTGGTTGAGTTTCCATCTGTGATTGATGGGGTGGACTTTGTGTGGTTGAGTTTCCACCTGTGATTGATGTGGTTGAGTTTCCATCTGTGATTGGATGGGTGGGACTTTGTGTGGTGTGAGTTTCCACCTGTGGTTGATGGGGTTGAGTTTCCATCTGTGATTGATGGTGGACTTTGTGTGGTGAGTTTCCATTGTGATTGATGCTGGAATTGATGTGTTGACTTTCCGATGGTGGTCGTCCATGGCCCCTCTGTTGGCATAGATAGGTCATGTATATTATTTACACACACACACACATTTTTATACATATAGATATATGTGTGTATGTGTGCACATATTACTTTGTTTTTGTATTATCTATTGGTTACATGTGAGCATAGATCTGCGACTTGAAGCTGCCACTGGAACAGTCTTTATGAAAATGAGACTTCTAGCTGTAACTTATTTCTCGTGTTGTGTTGTCTCTTTGCAACGGCACGGGAATGTCCACTTCAGGACACAGGTCTCGGCAAGGGTGATGTGGAAGATGGGCTTTTGCTATACAAAAGGCCCTCTCTCCACATCACAAATGTAATCCAAGGTAAGAGTAAAACCCCATGTAGTCTGACACCAATGCTGCCGCAGGAGTTGCCAGAATGAAGATGAAGTCAATGATGAACTGCTGTAGGAACTGCATGGAATACTCCAGCATTGCTATCCCTACATTAAAGGAAAGCAAGCATCAACTTGCAATATAAATGCTGGCATTCCCTCCCATTTGTCTTTCTTCAGCAAAACTAAAGGAAAACGAGCATCATTGTGGTACTTTGTTGGTTTGGTGTCATTCCTTGGTCATCATGCTACTTCCTCGTTATGAGAGGGAGTGAACCCTGGAGAGGAATTCAGAGCTGGAGTTTGTTGTTGACTTCTACTTCCTTCAGGCATCTCTTGCAATGACACTGTCACCAAGCTGCAACAGTTTGTCTTCTATATCATCCTTGCAATGACATACCATCATTACATAGAGCAATGATCCATGGCCTCTCTTCATTCATATATATATATATATATATATATATATATATATATATATATATATATATATATATATATATATAATATATATATATATATACATATATATATTTATATTTATACATATATATATATATATATATTATATATATAATATAATATATATATATTATATATATATATTATATATATATATATATAATATATATAATATAATAATATCACTATATAATCTATAATATATATATTATATTATATATTATTATTATAATATATATATATATATCTTTATTTATATATATATATATCTATATATATATATATATATATATATATTTTATTTATTTATTTATTTATCTATTTATTTATTTATTTGGGGCAACGTCGTCAGGAGTGGCAGAGGTGGCATACACCTGGATCAACCGCCTGAGGCTTAACCTCAAGCAAGCTAGCTGGGTAGGCACTTAAAACATCCGGTCCTTGCGGCAGGATGAGCGGTTACTTCTACTATCGAGGGAATTGGAGCGATTTGGAGTTGAGGCAGCTGCCCTCTTGGAGGTGAGAAGACCAGGCAGCAGCACAATCAGTATGGGTAGGTACAACTACTACTGGTTAGGCCACAGCGATGGTCATCATCTCAAGGGAGTAGACATAGCTGTCTCCAGCCAACCCTTTTTAATTGAGTTAACACCGGTTGATGAGCGTATTATGGCATTGAGACTGAAGCATGCGTTTGGCTTCATGTCTCTTATTGCTGTGTATGCTCCTACTGAT
>NC_051402.1:8507434-8512434 GCF_015228065.2 Penaeus monodon
GGCGACTGGTCACCTCATTAACACGTCATCTACTCGTCTACCTGGGATTTATAGGAAAAAGAATATTTTTTTGAAAGAATAGGAAACAATATCAATGTGCAGGTGGGCCTTTGCGAATGAATAGCCATCTGTTCATTATCGTATTTTTTTGTATCTTTCTTTCAGTGTCTCAGGGTTGTGCAATTCAATGTGTGGGTTGTGATAATGACGAACACTGTGCAAAATTACAGATAACTGGCCTGAGTTACTCGTCCAAAAAATACCAGTATTCTTGAAGTTCATAAAAAAAAAAATGGCTGAAGTTGAAAATAACACAATATTGAAAAAAAACTTCCATATCAACAAAGTCAATTTTCTCAAACGGCAAATAGCAGTTATCATATCTACCTGTCAATCAGTCTTCTTACCTACCTATTTATCTCCATCCATCTATCAGTTAATCAATCACTCACTACCCCACACTATCTCACCCAAGATGACAAACGTGCACGCTCAGTGGATAGCTGTCACTCACTGAGCAAAACCACAAAATATCAGTCTATATCAAGGTCATTCGAATAACAAAATCTCCCGCGCAGGGTCAGCAAACAGGTGGTTACTGACCTTGCGCGGAAATTTTAATCAACCGACCTTATTTCCGAGCTTCGATTACGCATGCGCATCTCGATCTTCATTTGGATGTAGACAGAAATGGGGCATTTGCTTTAGCCTTTGTTCCTTGACATTCTATTTTCTTCCTTCTGTTTTTAAGCATTATTAGGTATTCTTTTTTTCATTCTTTTAGGAAAACCAATAGATAAAATTATATATTAAAGCACAATTTGATATTGATGTGGATTATTAGGCTTACTGAATGCAAACAAAGAAAGGATAAAAAAAAAATACTGGATACGAAGATAGATATGTAAATGCAATTGAAATGCAATGAAAGTATGACGCTGAGAGCAAAGTTGATTTGAAAGAAGGTTGATTCCTACTGGTTTGCCAGAACAAGAGAGAAAAGAAAAGACAGACAGACAGATAGATAGATAGTTGCATAAATAGACAGATAGACAGATAGAGAGACAAACAACGGACAGATAGATAGATATATAGACATATGTAGATAGAAACACTACCATGGGTTCTGTACATTATATACAATGAAAAGGATCATGCCTGTTTATTGTTTTAGATAGGTTATTTTCTGTAGAATTTAGAATTTTACGAAATGAAATGAAAACAAATGTGATAGCATGCGAAATCTGCAGTAATTTGGAGGTTTTGCTAGCCTTCCCTTGTTCCTCACACACACACAACTTATCACTGTCCCAGGACTACCAGTTTCTAGTTTTATTTCTTATACCTACACTGCCACCACTGACTAAACCTAACCCTTCTACAGAATAAAAACTGCTACTGAAGCACCGTAGATGAAAGAAAGGATCTGAATCTGCTATTGAAGTTTATCTTAAAGAAACGTCTCTAAGCCAATGGGAAAAAAACAAGGAAGTGAGTTTCCAAAACTTCAGTTGCACAAGTTAAAAGAAGACTTGATAATTTGGAAAACTATGAACCCAACTGAATAGGAAAGTGTGGAAAACAAAGCCGGTCTCCTCTCCCAGACAGGACAGAATGCTATCCAAGCAAGAAGTTAGAGTTATCCAAGCAAGAACTATGGTGTTGAGTGTAAGCCTTCTACAGTCAGAAAAAAAGTTAAATGATATGGGATATTCATACACATCAACTAAGGTATCTAGACTGACTGTAACCACGAGGAAGTAATGACTGGCTTCGGCAAAGGCTCACAAGAATTGGCCATCAGAGGATTGGGAAAATGTAAAACTCGCTTAAATCTTCCTTTTGACTACGTATCTATGTAATTTTAAACATAATTTATTGGAATATATATACATACATGGTAAAAAATGTTAGTTCAAAATATTACATCTGATATGATGTTAATGTTTGGTTCAAAAGCAAGAGCAGAAAAAGGTAATGGAGATGGAGTTCAAGACGGTTTTATTTGAATGTATCAGTCATCTCGTAACTTTTACAGTTATTTTTATTTGCAGGTTTGTTTCTCTGGTGAGTCTACGGTACAAATACTGATGGACAGATAACATTTTATTAGAAGAACCAGCTCAGAGAAGGACCATCCCGACTGCCAGAGACTACATGCATAATTCCATGCCAAGTTGATAGTGTGGTCTGTCATCTCTGCCATGGGTATTGGGAGATTAGAGATTAGATTAGAGCTCCATCATGCATGAAAATGCATGATGGAGCTCCCTGCCACACAGCCAAAAGTGTTAAAACCCATTTGGAGTGCTTGATTGGCCTGGAAATAGTCCGGATTTAAAATCTATAGAATGTTTATGGAAAGGCATGGAAGACAAGGTAAGCCGAGTAGAATGCACAAACAAAGTTGATCAAGCTAACTGAACGACTGAAGGTGTGACATAAAAACGCAGAAATCAGGGAAAAGACCTCTAGTACATTCGAGGCATGCCAGGAGGTGTTGCTGCAGTGATTATGGTTGCGGATGGCTTTTCTGGTTACTAATATCAAGTCTTTAGCAATGTATGCAAATAAGATTAGGAAATAAGACGTTGCCTTCCTTTTGGGATATATATTCATCCATAAATGATTGAAACAACCGCTGGTCTCAATAATTATGTCAGTACTGTACACACACACACACACACACACACACACACACACACACACACACATACACATACACACACACACACACACACACACACACACACACCACACACACACACACACACACACACACACACACACACATATATATATATATATATATATATATATATATATATATATATATATATATATATATATTTAGACAGATAGATAGATATATATATATACAAACACTGAAGAAAGTATCTATCCTTTAAAAATCTCTTACCGTATCTCACACAAAATCAAATAAGATTTAGGGAATGACAAACGTCCTCACTAAGCAGAGAGAAAGCATTGTGTGGTTAAAGTAATATCTTCATTCATGTCTAAAGAAAATACCACCAGATATAGTTTATATAGTTTATATAGTTTATATAGTTTATTTACTTTTTATTTTGGGTGAGTCAAAAATTCAATCATTTGAAGATATATAACTCTATGGTAAAAAGGATATATCTTTATTTTTCTGTTACCAAATGCTCACAAGCATCTTTTTTCCTTCAAAATCTGTGTTACTTTGTAAAAGGTATGTTATATTCCCTTTAAAATATTTCGATATGGGCGGCGAGGAGGTAAGCAGAATATCCCTTTTATAGTTATAAAACAGATCTAAGTTAAGTATCTAACAAAGCTTAGTTCTAGATTTATTTTTTTCGAACAGAAACTAAAATATATTTGTTCCTTCGCACAGCTACATTTTTTCAAGTGTGCCATTAACGTGCAACTGTTAATTGATTTAAGAGCTGCTAATCAGGATTTTTGACAGTCATTTTGCAAATTAAAGGTTGAATGAAATCACGTTAGAGAGAGAGAAAGAGAGAGAGAGAGAGAGAGAGAGAGAGAGAGAGAGAGAGAGAGAGAGAGAGAGAGAGAGAGAGAGAGAGAGAGAGAGAGATTCACACTCCACTCACATGCAAGCACACACACACACACACACACACTAACACACTAACACACACACACTAACACACACACACACACACACACACACACACACACACACACACACACACACACAAACACACACACACACACACACACACACACACACATACACACATTACACACACTTAAAGAGGAAGAAAGTGGGGAGGAGAGAGTAATCCAATGAAAATCATTATCATAATGACACTAACAATGACGAAGATGATAGTAATGATGATAATAGTAAAAAATATTAAGTAAAACATGCAAACAGACAAGCATACAAAGGGCGTGTAACATGATGAAAACAAGTCTTCAAAAATGAGTCATAAATTCACGAATGGGATAGTAAAAAAGAACAAAAGAAAAGAAAAGACAAAGAGAGAGAGAGAGAGAGAGAAGAGAGAGAGAGAGAGAGAGAGAGAGAGAGAGAGAGAAAGAGTGGAGAGAGTGAGAGAGAGAGGGCAAAGAGAGAAGAGGGAGAGAAGAAGAAAGAGAGAAAAGGAGAGAGAGGAGAGAGAAGAGAGAGAGGAGAAGGAAGAGAAGGGGAGAGAGAGAGAGAGATAGAAGAGAAGAAAAGAGAGAGAAACGAAAAAGAGAGAAAAAAGGGGAGGGGGAGAAAAAAGGGGGAGAGAGAGAACAGAGAGATAATAAATAGATAAAAATAGTAATAATAATAGAGGAGAGAGTAAAGGAGAGATAAGAGAGAGAGAGAGAAAAAAAAGGGGAAGAAAATAAAATATATAGAGATAGTAGATAGAGTAATAGATAGAGAGAGAGAGAGAGAGAGAGAGAGAAAAGGAGAGAGAGAAGAGAGAGAAAAGAAAAAGAGAGAGAGAGAAAAGAGAGAGAGAGAGAGAGAGGAGAGAGAAAAGAGAAAGAGGAAAGAAGAAGATGATGGGTAATAGATAGTAATAATAGATGATGATAATAATGAGTAATAGTAGATAGATAGATAGATAGATAGTAGAGAGAGAGAGAGAGAGAGAAAAAGAGAGAAGAGGAGAGAGAGAGAAAGGGAGTAGATAATAGATAGACAATTCCTAGATAGATAAGGAGAAACGAAAAAGTATAATTCCCCTTCATCAGTTTTTTAAAAACCGTGCAAAAAACAGAAAAATGAGAAATTCTCGAGATAAAAACCCGGGAAAGTCTGTGAAAATGAACGAAATTTGCCTGAAAACATTTAATCTGAATATTAATGACCCGATTCAATTCACACGCTGTTTATCCCCAAATTTTGAGATAACAAGAAACGTCATCTTCACCCCTCCTTAGGCTTGATAGCATCGCTGGAGGATGATCTCCCTGCTCTCCTCCCCCCCCCCCCCCTCTCGCTCTTCTCTCGCTTTTTTTGTTTGTCTGGCTCCTTTTCCCCTCTC
>NC_051402.1:8517434-8519934 GCF_015228065.2 Penaeus monodon
AAATTGAACCCCTGAGAGCCTCTTGCTCATCAGCCCAAGGTAACAATGGATCTGTTGGAAGCCGAAGGAATACAGCAAGAAGCAAAGAAAGAAAGGAAGTAGGAAAAAAAGAAAAAAAAAGAAAATATAGACTGACATGATCCTCTTTCCGTCAAAGGAGCCGAGTCCTGAATCAAAGTCAGTGTATTAGATTCTATCAACAATTTTCGTTTCGGGAGCATATCATTAGGCATTAGTATTGATAGTAACGCCATTAGCAGTGGTTCTATTTATATACTTATATTTTATTTATATATCATTATCATCAAGATTTACGTAGATATTGTTATCAGCAGGTGAATTGATACTTGTTACCATGAATGCAATTATCAACATTAACTCTTATACATACATCTATATGATTATGGCAATAACCTGTATTATAGCTATCACATATCATGGAAATCCCCACCACTTCGTTATTACTGTTGCAGCTAACATTGATTTCCAGTATAATACTACACTATTTACGCTATAATACGTTATCTACAACAAATGCAAAGACAACAACAAACAACAACAATAACAAAGACTGCGACGACGACAGAAACAATACTCGACAAAAACAAAAACAAATAAACTTAGCTCCCATCACGATAAAAAAAACTTCCTGAAAACAAGGTCCAACTTGTAAATGTAATTCGTGATCCGAGTTTGAAATTACTGTCAATTACATGTCAGTCTGTAGAGATGCGGTCATGAGGAAAAAGGCTTGATTTCTCATGAGGTTTTTAACTCTTACTTTAATTTTTGTTGTTATAAGTAATGTGATTATTATTTCTTCTTCTTTTTTCTTTTTTTAGATATTTTTTATTCATCTTTATTTCTTTTACTTGTAACTTGCTTTATGTTTCGCTGTGCATGTATTTTTTCCCTTTTATTTTCCCGTTTTATTTGGTTTAACTACATTTCTTGCCTTTTTCACCTTTTCTATTTGCTTCTCTCTCTCTCTCTCTTTCTTTCTCTCTCCTTCCTCTCTCTCTCTCTCTCTCTCTCTCTCTCTCTCTCTCTCTCTCTCTCTCTCTCTCTCTCTCTCTCTCTCTCTCTCTCTCTCTCTCTCTCTCTCTCTCTCCTCTCTCTCTCTCTCTCTCTCAGCAAATAAATCTACATTTTATATTGAGAATTTCATGTATCGAATAGTAGAATGATTTAAATCGTGAATATTTGATATGCTTTCGATACTCTGACGCCGAAATATATTTTATCAGCGCATTTCAGAAACAGAAATACGCTTTTGAATATAAATCTCTTGTTAATTATTTCTTTCTTTTTTCTCCCCCCCCCCCTCTCTCTTAATCAGTGAGTTACAACCCAAAAGGCGAAAAGAAGTGAAAAATAAGTGAAAGTCAAATGCATGGAACAATTTGAAAAATATAGAAGTAATTGGCAATAGGTAACCACCGAACAAAGAAAATAAAGCTACAATTTATATTGAGAATTTCTTGTATCGAAAAATAGTACAATGATTTAAATCGCGAATATTTGATATGCTTTCGATGCTCTGACGCCGAAATATGTTTTATCAGCGCATTTCAGAGGCAGAAATACGCTTTTGAATATAAATCTCTTGTTAATTTGACCGCTGCTATGTTTATCAGATTTGAATAAATTTATAACAACATATCTACAGCTAAAACCTGCCCCCCCCCCCCTCCTCCCCTTTAAGCTGTCTATCCAGGAAAATATTAGAGACTGACATGAGACCTTTATCTAAGCTCACGTCAAGTTCTAAATCAATGTCAAAGGACTAGATTTGGTTAACGACCTTTGTACCTAACGTCAGTGACAGGTGTGATGTTGAGTGACAGGTGTAGCACGGATTCAAAGCTGTAAGATCTTCGATGACGTGGATTGACAGCGAGGATTGGGATTTCGACGAGGATTTGGCATTTTGTAGCATAGTGGATTTGCCAATTTATTTTCAACAGAATTAAATGTATATCCACGCACAGATAAAGACCCTTTTTAACAGACAGACTTATACTAATTTACCTTTATCCCCTAAAAAGTTGTAAACACAGACTATATTGCAGAGTTATATATGATAACAAAATAAAAAACAACATAGAATTCTACCTTTTATATTTACATATGAATAATTAAATTGCTGTCCAAAGTAAGCTTATCACCATTGCTACTTGTTAAAAAAAAAGTTTCCGGAACATCTTGTCATAAAGATATAACACATCGTATCCCTACAGAATAAACATTCATAAATGATACGAATTATACAAAAAAAAAAAAAAAAAAATACAGCAATATCCTTGCACCGAATAATTATTCCGCGTATATCAAACAAAGGAATTTACCCAATCAAATCCTCCTCCCCAGTTGACGTTGTTTTTAATCCTCACTCTTCACCCAAAATCCTAAACGCAAAGCAAAGGCATGCACGGGTAGGTCGGCGCGCGATCAGAGGGAACTTCCTGCTCCCTCGATCACGCTCATGAAGTGAAATGTG
>NC_051402.1:8524934-8532434 GCF_015228065.2 Penaeus monodon
GAGCAGGAGGAGGAGGAGAAGAGGAGGAGAAGAAGAAGAAGAGGAGGAGGAGGAAGAAGAGAAGGAGGAGAGGAAGAGGAGAGGTGGTGGTTGTGCTAGATAAGACGGCAAACTGTATCTCGGTAAGAGCAGAAAGGCTTAGGTTCCAGACTGTCTATTGAATCTATCTGGACCAAACGTGGTCAGGACCACCTCTCCCCACGGCAGGAGTGACGACCAACGGCGAATGAACTGTGACACCCCCGACAAGGACTGTATGAGGAGGCAGAAGACGGGATGGGAAGAGAGGTGGTGAAATCTTCAACTTAAAACTCTTGTCTAAATATTTTATTGTCTGTCCATCTCTGCCTCACGTTGACAATTTTTATTTTATTTTTTTAAAATCAGATAATACGTTTTTTCCGATGGTAATGTTTTGACCTCAACTAAGAGAACAATAATATTGGATATTCCTTTCCTATATTTAGATCTATTTTGAATTTTATTTATCTGTAATATCACGGATGTCTAATTTTCTACATTTCTTTCTTTCTGTCTATCTATCTATATATCTATCTGACTGTCTGTCTGTCTGTCTGTCTGTCTGTCTCTCTCTCTCTCTCTCTCTCTCTCTCTCTCTCTCTCTCTCTCTCTCTCTCTCTCTCTCCTGCAATGTACTCACACTGCCCAAGAAGCGTCGAAAAGGTCAAGAGAAAGGATTTGTTTGCGCTGTAGATGACCTCCTCTCGAATCTGTTGATCTCCACCCGACCGCTTCCTTCCCTGCTTCCTGTAAAAGGGACCAATTCGCTTTCTGAAACATTAAGAACAGCGGCAACAACAACCTGTGACATCTGCTCTAGGTTCTGGCACGTAACTTAAGAAAGTGATAAATCTCGATTTCATTGTGCTCTTACGATTGCTATTCTTTAGCGAGGATATGTAGTAAAAGTTACTGCTATCGACGATATCAAATCAACATTTCCCTCAGGTATAATGGCGATGAAATAGTACTAAGAGTAATACAAAAATACAATAAAATGAATCAAATAAAAAAGGGAGACATTGTAAGATAGATAAAAACGCTAGCTATGTGGCATGGCATTATAATCATAGTGGCTGGAGATCCCCAACGTATTTTATAGTCATTTTATAATACAGAAACGACATATTTTAATCAACACGTAATGCAATTATCCAGTGTTGTTTTGAATACAGTACGCTATTTATAAATGAAAGGGAAATTCATATAATATACATACGCCAGTAACATCATGGTAAATGACTCAGAGGTGTTAATGTTTCTTGAAATTTCTTGAAACTTTTTGTTTATTCCTATTTTTGACGGAGCTTCTTGGTCAGATATTTGGGTTGGGCTTCGTAGGCAAACCAAGCATTTTCCTACGGCCTCCAGTGACAGTGGTAAACAAACCGCCAATATGGCCGAGAGAAATGAGTGATTTCAGTTAAATTCTCCTGATAATTGACCTATTTTGAGGCCAATAGATAACAGTATAAACTCCCAGGTTGTGACCATATCTATTGAAGATGAAATGGAGGTACAAAAACAGCCACCAAATTTTCTTATTACCTATTCTGAAAAACGTAAAATTGAAAAAGTAAAAAAAAAAAAAAAAAAAAAAAAAAATACAGAAGAAAAAATCTTCCATCACCTCCTCGTTTTCGACGCGAAAAAAAATTAAAAAAGTACTCTAAGAACGTTCATCATTGTACCCAAAGTTTCAAAGAATATTAAACAAGTAACTATCTTGAATTTTCCTTATATAGTGAAAGCGTTTTCAACACGGAGAAAGAGAGAGAAAGAAAGAAAAAATTGCGAGTGGCGGCCCCAATTATGTTTTACAGACCCAGGGAGAAACTTCCCACTGAAACCTGAAATAAATCTCCCCAAATTACGAATGAAAAAAAACAAAAGGAAAAAGATGCCAGAGATGCAAAATATGTAACTGGCTACAACAGAGAGAAAGAGAATAACGAGGGTGGAAGGAGAGACAGGAGAGGAAGATCACAAAAAACAACAAACAAAAAAACATCAATACGAAAAGAAATCTATTTCGCCTCCTATGATAGAATAATGATTCCTTATTTTCTGAATAAGAGGCCGTCTAAGCCTGGTTTTATAAATTCATTTTCTTAAGTTCAAAGCATGAATTATAAACTGTAAACAAATGAATACTGAAACGATGGTTGGATAAGTGTAGCAGATATTTTAACACTACGAATTATATAATGATAATCAGTACTTCTGTTGCTAAAAATGAAAAAATTTTCGTCTCCCCCCCCCCTCTATCACTCTCTGTCAGTCTATCTTAAATACAGATACATATAAATTTACGAACATACGGATAAATACATACATAGCCAATATACACATTCATTTGCGAAAAATGAAACTGGGTACGTTGTGTACTCTCCACATTGCTTTAAGCATAACTTGGCATGGCGTGTAAGTTCTTAAGAGGTAGATGTATGTATACTCCGTGGAATATCCGTCTATCCAACGTGTTATGTGTTTTATGATTAACTATGAGGCATACGTTATACACAGACAAAAAAAGAAAGAAAGAAAAAAAAAAAATCCCGCCCCACATATATATCGAGCATTTAATGAGCGAGGGGGGGGGCGGGTTGATAGATAGACAGATAGATATCTAAGCAAATTTATAAACATAAACACACAAATAAATAAATAAAGATAAACACACAAAAAAAAAAACAAAAAAAAAATATATATATATAATATATATATATATATATATATATATATATATATATATATATATATATATATATATATATAATATTATATATATATAATATATATATATATATATATATATAATATATATATATATATATATATATATATATATATATATATATATATATATATATATATATATATGCATGTATGTGTGTATATATAATGATAAACTAAACGAATAAGGTGTTAGCAGGTTCGTTATCAACAAAGTTTTACGTTGTTGACGGCGCGACTTATACTTATACTTATATTAAAAAATACACACACACACAAAAACAAACAAACTTACACATGTTTTTTCCTGGGGGAAAGAATTTGTGCTTGTTCTTATAAAGTGAGATTTGAAAACCAACCCATGAAAGGGAGATAGATAGGAGGGGGAAGGAGAGAGAGAGAGAGAGAGAGAGAGAGAGAGAGAGAGAGAGAGAGAGAGAGAGAGAGAGAGAGAGAGAGAGAGAGAGAGAGAGAGAGAGAGACGTAGGATTAATTGGAAAAGTGATAGATAGATCTATTTATCTATCTATCTATCTATGTATCTTCTCTCTATCTATATATACAAGCACACAGAGAATTAGGAGAAGAAGGCACAAGAACGAAGATAAGAAAGCTTTCATCATATTTTCAACCATAAACATCGGCTACGTCCTGTGCAACCAGAAGCAACCAACGGGAAGGTGAATTGCCGGGGTGCAACACTCACGCGTCGCCGCCAGGAACGAGGGCCTGGCCGAGATGGACTGCGCCCGTGACCAGGAAGGCGAGTCAGGTGCTGGCCATCACGAGGCTCCACAACTGCAACATGGAATCTCCAAATCTGAATTATTTCGGCTATCTCTACCCCTTTTTCATCTCCCTCCCTCTCTCTCTCTCTCTCTCTCTCTCTCTCTCTTTATCTCTCTCTCTTTCTCTCTCTCTCACACACACACACATTAGTGTATATATGTGTATATGGCTGTGTGTATGAATGGCTTTGTGTATGGACGCATATACACCATGCAGTATATTGCTATTCTCAAATCATTTGTATCCTAACAAAAGACCCACAGATCCCTTCCAAGCGTCTCATTTGCCAATCACATTCCCACACAACACGCAACATACCTCACACTTTTAAAACCACTTCCACTACACGTTCTATGACTCATCCACTACGCACTATACCTCCGGCGTAAAAGGTTTCACGAAGCCCGCAATATCTGAACCTCGCACTGGCCTCTTGTACATGATGGTCTTCCCGTCCAGCCACAGAGGAACGCTGAAGTCCACCAGATGATTCCGCTCGGGTAACGCCGCCATGAGACCGGTCATGTCGATTTCCTATTGGCGATGAGAAGTGAATTGCGTAAGACAGAAGCGTCATCATCGTCATCATAATAATTATTGTTATTATTATCATTATCATCTTCGTGGTCGTTTATATAACTATTGTTATCATCATCATTATCATTATTATTATTATTATTATTATTCATTATCATTATTGTCATTGCTATTATTATTATTGTCATTATTATTATTAATGTTATGATTATTACTATCCTTTTCAATATTATCATTATCATTATATTATTATCATTACCTACTATATTCATCATTAATATAATTATTCTTAATATTATTATTCTTAATATAATAATAATTGTTATCGTTATTGATATTATCATTGTTATTATTATTACTATTCTTCTTCTTTTTTATGATTATTACTATTATTATCACTATTATCATTATTATTATTATCTTTATTATCATTGCTAGATTTATCATCATCATTATTATTATTTCTTATTACTATTATTATTATTATCATTATTATTATTATTATCATTATTATCATTACTATTTTAATCATTATTATTAATATTAACATACTAGTGTAAGTATTATAACTTTTAATATTATCCTCTTTTTCATTGTCATTATTACAATTATTACAATTACGAATGTTATTATTATTATTATTACTATGATATTTATCACAGTAATAATAATCATTATAATTACGATTTTTATTCGTATTATTATCATTATAACAATATTTTTATTACTAGTGTTAATTTTGTTATTATTATTGTTTTTGTTATTATTATCATTATTGTTACTTATATTATCATTATCATCTTTATTATTTTTATTAATATTATTATTGTTCTCATTATTATTATTATTATTATTATTATTATTATTATTATTATTATATCATTACTATTACTATTGTCATTATTATTATCATTACCATTATCGCCGTTATTATTGTTATCATTACTGTTATTATCATTGATATTTTGATTATTATTAACCATTTTATTAACCATTATTATTATTATTATTATTATTATTGTTGTTGTTGTTGTTACCATTATTATTATTGTCATTGACATTATCAGTATTCTTATTAACAATGTTATCTCATTATTATCCACATTATCATTTTTCTAATTTAATATACTATCATTATAATTATCATCATAATTTTTAATATTTTCATTATTACTATTATTATGATTATTATTGTTATTAATATTATTATTATCATCCTTATTATCATTATCATAATTATATTTGATATTATTAGTATCATTATCATACTAATCATCATTGTTAATAGCATTATCATAATTATTAGTATTATTATCATCATTGATACTCTCACTGTCATCCTGACTGACATTAATATCAGTATCATTACCATAATTACGATCACTTACAAAAGGAAAATCTAAACAATGCTTAATGAGCTCATTATTAACATTAATTAGGAGATTTTTGGACACTGATATGATGTGATCATTTGAGTCAATAATTATAATCAATTCTATGGTAACAAGGAGAGAAAATAATCTACTTACAGAGCGATTAGCGAGATCTACTAACTCTGTCCATTCAAATCTCTTTGGTTCCACAACCTCGTAACTGAAATGAATTAATTATAGAGATTATATATGTATTTTTCCCTTGATTGTGGTAACGCCAGTTTCACTAGAGTTTCTTGTAAATTTCGTTTTGGCATCATTGTAAAATATTGCTGTTAATTAGGGCCACTGTCATCGTCCTTACAATTTTGTTTTTGGTGATGGTGGTATTAATGATAGAAAACCTGATAATAGAATGTTATTATACCATTGTTTGATGGCAGGATCATTACCTTATTGCTGTTATTGAAGTTACTTTTGCTTTTATTACTACTGCTGTTGCATTATTGTTATTATTATAATCACTATTATTGTAATATTATCATTATCATTACCATTATATCATCCTTATCATTATTAGTTTTGTCATTATTAGGATTATCATAATCTTCATCGTTACCATATTCCTACTATTATTATCATCAATATGCATTATATATAATAATCATATATTTATATATATATATATATATATATATATATATATATATATATATTATGTATATATATACACACATATACACGCACGCACACACACGATGTCTTGTTTATCACTATTATGTTCGTTGTTATTATAGAGACGTATTTAATCCGTCTATCTCGGTTTGACGGCGGATGATATCTCTTGGCCAAACACTATTTCCACTGCTATATTTAGTCCATTGAGGCCGTGCCGACTTCAGAGTAGCTAAACTACCCATACGGCCGTGATCAGTCCGTTAAGGCTTATCGTCAGCGAAAGACAAGACTAGAAAGGATAGTGCTTAGTAATACGGTTTATAGACTATAACCGTTCTACTGACTTATAATAGTTGAGTTCCTAAGCGTACCTAACTACATTGAACTGAGGACTTACGCGTATTTTTGACAACATAACTATGCAAATAAACAAACATTTGTCATTTAAACATAACACGATAATATATATTACAAATTACACAAATAATTGGTATTTACTGCATAAGAAATAAAAGTAAACCAGAAATTCATGACTAAGCGATTTTCAGAGACCATTATATTACTACATTAAACATTTCAGGGGAGACTACGACATTACAATATCCCCCTCCTAGAGAAGAGGAAGGAGGAATTATCTAGCAAGTAAGCAGGTTTAACAAGATTGATGGCAATTGCATCAGAAGTCCCAACAGTCTTCCTTGTGCGCCTAAGAACTTCATGTGGGCGTTGGATGGAATCTACTCAGACGAACACATAGGTCCAGTCATGGAGATCCTGGTTTATGAAAGACTTGCTTGAAGATGGCTGTCGCGGCTGAACAGGTCGATGCTTGGACATCACATACTTGAGCTTGGCTGCATAATTCTGAGTAGGGTTGGTAATGGAGCCAGTGGAACTGCAGAGGAATTCACCAGGTAGCCAGATTAATGTTCCATATACAAGCCCTGCAGAAGTGGAACCAAGGTCAGATTTGAGTGAACTCCTGATGCCTAAAAGCACGTGAGGAAGAGAAGTAGTCCAGTCTTCATGTTGATGAGCCACGAGTTATGATTTCAGCTGACGATGAACAGTGTTTCAACAAGACCATTTGCCTAAGGAAAGTAACTGGAAATGTGATGACGTCCAAACCGAAGCAAAGTCATAAGTTTGCTCCAAAGTTGCGACTCAAATTGACTTCCCTTGTCTGATGTTAAATCGGTTGGCACTCCAAATCTTGATACCCAACCAGCAATAAAGGCTCATGCTACAATATCAGCATGAATGTCAGCAAAAGGAATATCTTCCGGCTATTTAGTAAATAAGTTGACGTAGGTGAGGACGTACCTGTATCCATTGGAGTAGGGTAGGGAACCAACAAGATCAATAT
>NC_051402.1:8559934-8564934 GCF_015228065.2 Penaeus monodon
TCCAAGGTCTCCGGCTGGTTCTTCCTGCACAACGATTTCTCGCTGGTCGGTCTTTCTTCCTCTCCTTTTTCTCCTTTTTCTTCTTCTTCTTTGTTTGTTTTTTTCTTCTTCCTTGTTCTCTCTCTCTCTCTCTCTCTCTCTCTCTCTCTGTCTCTCTGTCTCTCTTTCTGTCTGCTGTCTCCCTGTCTCTGTTTATGTGTTTGTCTGTCTGTCTGTCTGTCTATCTGTCTGTTTGTTTGTCTCTGTCTCCCTCTTTTTCTGTCTCTGTCACACACACACACACACACACACACACCACACACACACACACACACACACACACACACACACACACACACACACACACACACACACACACACAACATTATATATATATATATATAATATATATATATATATATATATATATATATATATATATATATGTATATATATATATATATATATATATATATATATATATATAAGGGGATGAAAATTGTGGAAACGAAAAGTATAAACGCTCTATGACGCAAAGAGAAAAGTATAAGAAGGTAAGAAATACACAATTTAGCATACAATATAAGGAAATGGAACTGCAGCATAAATCAACTGTGCAGACCGCCCCTTCTCCTTCCTCCACAGACAGGCAAATGCAACACTTATATGATGTCCGAGTTGATGTTCCAAACGACGAGTCAGTGTCTGGCCTTTCCCAAAGGGTCTCGTCTGAAGCCAAAAGTGGATAAAGCGTGAGTTAATCTTTATATTGCATGATGTTTTTTGCTATTGTTGCTTTGTTTTCGGTGGACGTATCGTGGTGTAACATCGGACGGGTGACTCAAAGATGGATGTACAAATATGGTGATGTATACGATATGTTAATGATGTATGATGATGTGATACATGATATCATTTTTCGATTCTTATTGTAATAACTTTGTTAAGAGAATGACACTGACTCCAGAAGATTTTGTCAATGGGATTCAAATCTCTTTCTACCCTCTCTTTCTCCCTCTCACTTCTCTGCAACTTCTTCCATCCCTTCTCCCTCTCTCTCACCCTCCCCCCCTTTCCTCCCACTCTCTCATCTCCGCAACTTTCTCCTCTTCTCCTTCCCCTCTCCCCCATCTCTCCTCCTCTCCTTCCCTCCCCCATCTCTCTCCCCCTCCCTTCTCCTCCCTCCCTTCTCCCCCTCTTTCTTCCCCCCTTTTCCCCCCTCCAATCCCCCCCTTTCTCCCCCTCCCTTCTCCCCCTCCCCCCCCCCCTTCTCCCCCGCCCAGGATCCACGGCCTGAAGGAGTTCGGGATCCTGGACCACCTCCTGCGCCGCACCATCCGCAACGCGACGGAGTGCCTCAAGCCCCTCGGCGCCCAAGCCGACACCTCCCTTCGGCCGCTGGAACTCGGGGACTTCTACGGCGTCTTCTGCATCTACCTCGGAGGTCGGGAGGGGGAGGGAGGAAGGGGGGTGGAGGGAGGGGAGGGAAAGGGAGGAAGGGGAAGGGGAGGTGGAGGGAGGGGAGGGAAAGGGAGGAAGGGGAAGGGGAGGTGGAGGGAGGGGAGGGAAAGGGAGGAAGGGGAAGGGGAGGTGGAGGGAGGGGGAGGGAAGGGGAGGAAGGGGAAGGGGACGGGGAGGGAGGGGGAGGGAAGGGGAGGGTGAGGATGAGGAGGAAATAGAAGAAAAAGAGGAGGAGGAACGTGAAGAAACTCTCAAGGGCGTGAGTGTTGTGTGGGCGTGGGTGATGGGTTGGTTGTGGCTGCGGGTGACTTGCTGTGGGTTTGGGAGCGTGTCTGTTTGTTGCTTTTGTGTATATAGAGCTGCACGCGTTTATATCAGTTTGCGCATGAGTGTGTGTTTGTTTGCGTGTGTGAGTGTGAGTATGTGAGTGTGTGTGTATGTTTATTTGCATGCATGTGTGTGTGTTGTGTGTGTGTGTGTGTGTGTGTGTATGTGTGTGTGTGTACGTGTATGTGTGTTTATCCGCTCCATACACAAAAATGCAGCCAAGCCGATAGATGATGAACATATATGAAATCTAACCCCAATGCCCGATAAACCAATCAAACAAAAACACGCAAAATCTCATCCTGGTAACCCCCTCCCCCCCCCCCCCCAGGCATGGTCGTCTCCGCCGTCGTCTTCCTCGCCGAAAAGGTCATCGGTTTTCGCTCAACTCGAAGCAAGAGAAGAGCAGAGGATGAGGTCACTGAAGGTCACTGGAGGTCACTGGAGGTCTCTGGAGGTCAGAGACGATGAAGACCTTCGGCCGGACCTGACCTTGGGACCTTTGACCTACGAAATATGGAATGGTCGCTGGATAAGGATTTTCTTTAGAGTTGTGTAGTTCATGTCAAAGTCAGTAGGATATGTTTGTGCTTAATTACTTCGATTATTATTTTAATCTCATCGTTAATGGCTTAGATAACGATTGTTTTTTTGCTGGAATTATCGTTGATATTGCTATTAGTGTTACTAGCATTCTTATTGGTGTTATTGGGATGATCCCTATCGCCCTTTTTTATCATTATTGCTGTTATTACCATTGTTATTGTTTTTCTTTTTCTTTTGTTTTTGTTTTGGTCTTCTCCTCTTGTTGAAATATAATCAAATGTGCTATATTAGTATAAAAGATGTATATATACCTTTTAGCTTATTTGAAACTTGAATCATAACTCGAAAAATATAATGATGATTTATATGATGAACAATTATTCAATAATAATCCGAAAGACGGAACAAAATCGGATCCTTTACAGCATACATTTTCCTCGCTCTTCCTTGTCTCTGAGAAGGTCTCTGAGTGGCTATCAGAAAGCGGTAAAGGCTTATAAGGACCGAAACAATTAAAACCTGAGTGTCTTTCCTGTTATTTTAAATGTTAATAGACCTCTTCTATTCAGAAATTGGAAAATATGGAACAAAATATGTTTTAAAATTTCGTTAAGTGATAGCACGACCTCCAAACGCTGCCGAAGAATCATACTGGATCTTACACTAATTTCGAAAGATGGGGCGAGTCACTTGAACTATTATCTAGGGTCTTGCACGCGACGCCATATCGGGTTTAGCTAACGCTGTATCAGTTAACTAGAAGCAATATGACACGCCTTATTGTAATAGCCACAGTGAGTGATGGTAACACTTTTACTCTTGCAGTAATTTCAATAAGTAAATGATGTAGAGTTTTAAATATATATAAATACACACACACACACACACACACACACACACACACACACACACACAAACACAAACACACACACACACATACACACACACACACACACACACACACACACACACACACACATATATATATATATATATATATATATATATATATATATATATATATATATATGTATGTATCATGTTGATTTTCTGCAATAACTGTGTAATCTGAGATAGAATAAACGCATCAGCAATCTGTGCAAACCGCTTAATCCCTTATTCCTCAAGGCATCTTCCTTCCATCATCGAATTTATGACTATGAATATTGACGAAAAAGCAAGATAACTACGGACAGATAAAACAGGAAATAACTGAACTCTTTACGAAAACTATAATGGAAATGAAATGACAAATGTGCAATTGAATATATCCAAATAAGACTGCAATTAAGCTCCTTCAAATGTCTCTCTCTCTCTCTCTCTCTCTCTCTCTCTCTCTCTCTCTCCCTGTGCTGTGTGGTGCAGCGGTAGCGATCTCGTCTAGCAATCTTGCTGACCTGCGTTCAAATCCCTCGCCGCCAGCGGATGGTAACCCCGGCCATTCCTTGCACACAGGGGGTCAGTTAGACAGTATGTCACACCAAGAATATCCATTGTAACAAGTGGAATCAAACCAAACCTTCTTCCCTCCCTTCCTAACCTTTTCTCTCCCCCCTCCCTCTCTCCCATTCTTCTTTCCCTCCTTTCCATCCTTCCTCCCTCCCTCCCTTTCTTCCTCCCTATATATATTAATATATATATATATATATATATATATATATATATATATATATATATATATATATATATATATATATATATATATATATATTGTCTGTATATATATGCATACATACATACATATAAACATATATATATATATATATATATATATATATATATATATATATATATATATATATATATATATATAACTGTATAACACACACACACACACACACACAAACATATATAAAAGCACACAGGCACGAATTTGCAAATTTCGGGTTAGTCTTACCTAGATACGATAGTGATGCCCGACTGCTGCCTTGTAGTTCAATGTATGTATGGTCAAAGGGTATGGGAGTCCACCCTATACAAAACAGTCCACTGCCTTGTGGTATCTATAAAACGAAAAGGCTTCGGGAGTCAACCCCGACGAAAAATCCGGAGCCGGAGTCCCGAAGGCAGTTCGTTGTTACTTGCGACCTCGTTCTGGCAACTCCTGCGACGCCGCTGGTGCCAACCCGTATCAGTCTATGCCGTCCCTTTGGATCCATCAGCTGCGTGGAGAAAGGGAGCATGCTGCATGGGCTTGCTCCTCACATTCTTATGTCCACGCATTGACTCTACCTACACGGGAGGGTAGAGACAATAATGCCATAGTCACTATCGACTGGGGTAATGATGATATGAGTAATTTAGTAAAGGTAATGAAAATGATTAAGTAATAATAGCATGTTAAGGCGATGGAGAATATATACTGCAAACAACAATGATAGCCAAAATCCAGATGAAAATGAAGATGATAAAGTTAATGATAATGATAATGATAATTACTATGGTGATATTAATAACAAGTAGTAGTAACAATAAAGATCATATTGATAAAGAATGGTAATGATGATGAAAATAATATGGATTATAACAAACACAGCAATAATAATGGTAATAATATTGTATTGAAATTGCTATTTCAATAAATACAATGTATTGAAGGCATTGTGATACTAATTATTTGTGAAAAATATGATACATTTTCCATTGTTTAAGTGTACTCAAGGATGATTTATGTAAAGGAACCTATT
>NC_051402.1:8587434-8589934 GCF_015228065.2 Penaeus monodon
GATTGCATTTCTCTGTGTCTAACAATTTCCAATAATGTGTTCTCGATGTTTGAAGACTGCAGTTTCCTCTAAGAAGGACGACCAGTTCGGAAAACTGTAAGTTTTAGTGAGAATGTGAAAGGACTGCAAGTATATTTCATTATTATTATCGTTACTTTTATTACTACTGTATCTTGTAGCATTGTTACTACTGTTGCCACTATTATTATTATTATTATTATTATTATTATTATTATTATTATTATTATTATTGTTGTTGTTGTTGTTGTTGTTGTTGTTGTTGTTGTTGTAGTTGTTGTTGTTATCATTATTTTCATTCTCTTATCATATTAGTAGTTTTTTAAGATATTAATTTCGATATCCATAACTGAAATAATATTTTGGGCGTTTACACACACCCACACACACACACACACACACACACACACACACACACACACACACACACGCACGCACACACACAAACACACACAATAATATTTTGCAATGCAAGCTAGAAGGTCCTTTACCTTCACGAGCCATTAAAGATTTGGAAAGCTACGTAGAACAATAAAGTTTCTTAGATTTCACTGCTCGTGCATAAGTTTCGTTAAGTGGTAATAATTTGTAAACGATCTTTATCTGACAGGAAGTTTAACTTTTACTGTATCATTAAATTCAAGTTGCAGTGTTAGCAACAAGAATATTAAATATTGCAAAGCGAAGCATTATTTAAACACACACACACACACACACACACCAGCACACACACACACACACACACACACACACACACACACACACACACACACACACACACACACACACACACACACACACACACACACACACACACACACACACACACACACACACCAGCACATACACGCAATTGGTTTCTTTTTCTATGTATATTACGTTTCCAATAGTAATTAAGAGGAAAGAAAAAATGATTAATATTCTCGTTCGAAACTATTATCTTTATTTTTTTTTATTTGATTTTTTTAAAATACAATATTCTAACTACTTACGGAGTGAAAAATAAAAGAAAATAAAAATCCATTGTTGAGAATCTTTAAGAATCCAAATGCCAGAAGCAAATTGGGTAATATATTCATACTGTAAAATGCTGAGACGAGATGGGGTTCAGGTCCAGAGGAGGGGGGAGCATAGGGGATGGGGGAGGAGGTGGGGGGTGGGGTGGTTTTTGAGGGGGGGGGGGGTGAGGGGGAACGAAGGAGTGGGTAGGGGTAAGAGAGAGTGAAGAGATAGGTAAGAGTTAGTGAGTGAAAGAGTGGGTAGGAGTAAACGAGAGTGGGGAGGTGGGTAAGAGAATGAGAAAGTGGAGTGTTACATAGGAGTAAGAGATAGAATAGGGGTGGTTGGGTATAAAGGGAAGTGGAGGGGTGTGGGGGGTAATGACGGACGGAGTTGGAGGAGTAAGGGCGGAGGAGTAGGTGGAGTCAGCTAGTAGGGGGCGGGACTAACTGGCTTCACCAATAATGATATGCATTGTCATTTGCTCAAACGCCCACTTACGCAAATATCTCTATTTCCATTAAATCCAGTTACTTTAAGATTATGCAAGAATTCTACTCAAAGACATTTTTCTCATTTCATATTTTTTTCCCATGTGCTTTATTTTTGTTGCAATAGTTATTTTCATTGTTGCTGTTATCATCATTTTGTTTGCATGCCTCTATTCAGGAAAACGTATACTTACACGTATATATTGATCAACATGTATGCAAATAACGTTGTTATCCTGGACGTAAGTACTCATGTTATGAGATAATGTTTGAAATGTTTCTGTAAAAAGACTTGGGTAATATATATATATATATATATATATATATATATATATATATATATATATATATATATATATATATATATATATATTTATATATATATATTTATATATATATTCATATATATACATATATATATAATATATATATATATATATATATATATATATATATATATATATGAGGCCGCGGTGGCTGAGTGGTTAGAGCATCGGACTCAAGACTGTCACGACGGCAATCTGAGTTCGAGGGTTCGAGTCACCGGCCGGCGCGTTGTTCCCTTGGGCAAGGAACTTCACCTCGATTGCCTGCCTAGCCACTGGGTGGCCAAGCCAGCCCAAGTCAAGTGCTGGTCCCAAGCCCGAATAGAGAGAATGATTACCGAAAAGGTAACACCGGCACTCTCCGTGGAAAGGAACTGGGGACCCTACCACGTACTCACTCCAAGAGCATCACAACATGAAAACTACAATTAAGTATCATGCTGTGACCACGGCGGCTCAGACATGAACCTACCGTTAAAAGAAGATATATATATATATATATATATATATATATATATATATATATATATATATATATTTATATATATATATTATAACTGTCATCATTATGTATATATTGTTATGATAAAAATAGTGATATCACAGATAACGATAACAATAATGATGGCAGTAGTAACAATAATAACAAAAATAATAAAGAATAAT
>NC_051402.1:8599934-8604934 GCF_015228065.2 Penaeus monodon
ATAATATTATGAACTTCCTACTTGCCTGTCATCTCGCAGGAATTTGAGTCTGTGGCACATAACTTCATGTGCCAAGATCGACATGACATATGCCAGATCCACTGTGGTTTTAGTCCATGTATTGTTTAATATATATATATATATAATATATATATATATAGTTCATATAGATATAGATATAGATATATATATATAGATATATTTATAGATATAGATATAGATATAGTTATAGATATATATATATATATAGATATAGATGTAGATATAGATATAGATATAGTTCATGCATATATGATGTAGACATAGATATAGATATAGTTCATGCATATATGATGTAGATATAGATATACATATAGTTTACGCATTGTTCCTGATTAGATACAGATTTATCTATGATTGATAGATATAATAAATATTTAATGCAGTAAATAATAGTAATAGTTATCGATATTAGATATAAAAAATAAAGTCATGCTGTTAAGATATAGATAGAAATGAAAATAGTACAAATACAATTTATTAATAAAACAATAGTAGAATAAAGTAATGGAACATGGTTAAATAATGAAGAATATACTTATGTGGTATTTATGATATGATGATGACAACAACAACAATGATAATAATGATGATAGTAATAAATATAAATAATAATTTATAATGATTTTATATTATATATTATTTTAATATATAATAATATTAATCATTATAATAATAATAAAATAATAATAATAAAATAATATTAATAGTAATAGTAGTAGTAATAATAATAATAATAATAATAATAATAATATGATAATGATCATATATAATAATAATATAATAATAGATAATAATAATATAATGGTATTGATAATGATAATAATAATATACTATGATAAATAATAAAATAAGATTAGTATATATTAATGATACTATAATGTTTTATAATAATGAATAATATATAATAATAATAATAATAATAGAAAAAAATGTATATTATTTCTATATATAATAATTCCTTTCTGATCTTTTAAATGTGATTAAAATAAAAAAAAAAAATTTTCCTGACGAGTTTGCAGTTATTGGATTATAATTATCGTTCTTGGGAGATTTGCGTTTAAATTGTGTCATTGTCTGTAAGGTCTGTTGTTTGTGTTGTATGTTGTGTTTGTTTGTGTGTGTGTGTGTGTGTGTGTGTGTGTGTGTGTGTGTGTGTGTGTGTGTGTGTGTGTGTGTGCATATATACATTTATACATACATTCGTACATGTACACATTCATATATATATATATATATATATATATATATATATATATATATATATATATATATATATACACACACAAAATATCTATCTATCTATCTATCTATCTATCTATCTATCTATACACACACAGAGATGAATGTACATTTAATTAGACAGATGAATATACGTATTATTAGATAGACAAAGAAAGAGAGAAGAGAGAGAGAGAGAGAGAGAGAGAGAGAGAGAGAGAGAGAGAGAGAGAGAGAGAGAGAGAGAGAGAGAGAGAGAGAGAGAGAAAGGTAGATAGATAGATAAATAGACAGATAGATAGAGAGAGAACATGATAGTAATAAGAGAAGTGACAGATGAATAGAGACAGAATGGAGAAAATGGTACAAAGACCAAATAAAGAAGGATACGAAAAAGAGAGAAAGAAAAAAATAAACAAAGGAGAAAAAAAACAATAGCAATAATGGAATAAAAATGAAAGAGTTAGAAAGAAAAATGAAAAAATAATGAAAGAAAAAAAAAGAAACAATAAAAGAAGGAAAAAAGTAATAGATGACAGACAGAGAAAAGAAAAGAAGAGAAAGAGAAAAGAAAGGAAGAGAGAGAGAAAAGAAAAGTAGAAAAAGAGAAAAGAAAGGAAGAGAAAGAGAAAAGAAGAGGAAAGAAAAAGAAAAGAAAATAAGAGAAAGGGAACAAAAGAGAAAGAGAAAGAAAAATGAAGAGAAAGAGAGAGAGAAAAGAAAAGAAAGAGAAAGGAAAGAAGAAAGAGAAAGAGAAAAAGAAAGAGAAGAGAAAGAGGAAAGAAGAGAAAGAGAAAGAGAGAGGAAGAGAAAGCGAAAGAGAGAAGAAGAGAAAGAGAAAGAGAGAAGAAGAGAAAGCGAGAAGATTAAGAAAGAGTAGGCAGCAAGGGCGGGATGCAGCGAAATGCATTGCAAATGTCAAGTCCATTGAGAGTCTCTGGGAAAAGGCCTCCACCTGCTCGCCGAAATGCAACATTTTTCTTTTCCTTCCATTTCCCTTTAATTATTTTCTCTTCAGGGTTTTGAAGAGGAAATTAAGGTTCTCGTGAAAAATGGATACGCAAAGATTCTGCCAAAAAACATGCACACGCACGCACATACGTACGTTCATACGTAAATCGTTCAACGCGCGTACACATAACGCACGCAGAAATATACACGCGTAGACATACACACATACACACAAACGCATACGGAAATATACACTTACACACACACAGAGAAATATACACGCACAGACACACACAGACACACACATACACACGCAATGTGCACTCACGCTCTCTCTATCTCTTCTCTCTCTTCTCTCGTATCTTTCTCTCATCTCTCTCTCTCTCCTCTCTCTTTCTTTCTGTTCTCATTAGTCTATCCTCTCTCGCGCTCTCGCTCTACTCCTCTATCCTCGCTCTCTCTCGCTCTACGATATAGTCGCTATTTATCGATATAGTAGCAGGATGATTTGCATACGGTTCTCTCCTCTCTCTCTCTCTCTCTCTCTCTCTCTTCTTTCTCTCCCTATCTTTTCGTTTCTGTCTTGCTATCTCTTGCTCTCTCAGTCTCTCATCTCTCGCGCTCGTCTCGACCAGCTGCGCTCTCTCTCTCTCCTCTCTCTCTCTCTCGATCTCTCTCTCTCTCGCTCTCCTCTCTCTTTTTCTCTCTTTCTCTCTTTTTCTCTCTCTCTCATATACACAAAGCTTCTGTGACAACCTCTTTTACTAACACAGTAATACTAGTTCTCGAAATATACATGTATAACTATTACCAATTAAACCAACCACTTAAATCCGATAATAACATACATCTTTTTGAGTGTCAAGGCATTAACAAGCCGTCATCCTTTCTTCAGAAAGTTGCAGCTTTGGTTGCAATTAGTAATTATCATAATTGACCCATAATGATTAAACAGTGGTACTGCCACGGCCGCCAAGACCATTACAATGATTAATAGCGCGAAATCCCTTTAATCTTCACTTTTCCCAAAATAGAATGATGATAAAAATTACAGACATTATTTCCCCCGTTGAGTGAAAATCTAGAGACTGGTGCTTCATAACGCTATGTTTATCTTCCTGTTTATATTCGTCTGCGCTTTGGAAACTGGAGAAAAAAAGTGGATGACAAAAGATGTTCTTTACCTTTCTGGTATATTAGACGATAATTTCCTGAAATGCATTAAGCGTTTCAAGAGAAAGAGAGAGAGAAACAGGGGAAGGGTGGATAGAGAGAGAGAGAGAGAGAGGGATAGAGAGTGAATGAGTGAGTAAGTCATTTATATATATATATATATATATATATATTATATATATCCATATAATATATATATATATATATATATATATCATATATATACCCACACATATATATCGTGTGTTGTGTGTGCTGTCGCTGTGTTGGTGTTGTGTGTGTGTGTGTGTGTGTGGTGTGGTGTGTGTGTGTGTGTGTGTGGGGTGTGCTGTGTGGTGTGTGTGTGTGTGTGTGTGTGTGTTTCGTGCGGTGTGGGTTCAGAGTAGAGATGGTATATACTAAATATTATATATATATATATATATATATATATAGAGTAGAGAGAGAGGCGAGGCGAGGAGAGAGAGAGAGCGGGGGGGGTGAGAGGAAGAGAGAGAGGAAGAGAGAGACAAAGAAATGAGAGAGAAGAGGAGAGAAAAGAAGGAAAGAGAAAAGGAGAGCAGAGAGAAGACGAGAGTGAGAGACGGAGAGAGAGAGAGAGAGGGATGAAGAGAGAGTCGGACGAGAGCGAAGCGGAGAGAGAGAGAGAGAGAGAGAGCATAGAGCGAGAGGACACCTTGCGGTGGAGGAAAAAAGAGGAGGAAGGAAAGATATAAAGAATAAACTGCAGACTTGAGAAACAGAGAAAAAAGACAAAGAGAGAAAGAAAAGCAGAAAAAACAAGAAAAAGAAGAAAACAATCAAGAAAGAGAGAGAGAGAGAGAGAAGAGAGAGAGGAGAGAGATAAGAGAGAGGAGAGAGATAGAGAGAGAGAGAGAGACATACGGTTCCAGTGTAATAGAACTTCGTAATGTAATATATCGGGCCGGCACCTGCTCTCCTTTTCTACCTGGGAACATTAAAAGAATTCAACGAGCGTAAATTGTTCCGAATTAACCGCGTGATGCGATGATTTTCAACTACGATTTCTGTTAGCGTGTTATGAGCCGCGATTTTATCCCGTTTTGTTGTTGTTTTAAATAAGTTTTTTTTTTCTTTTTTTTTTCTCAAAATTCAAAATCTGACATTTTTTGTTGTTTTAAATCATTTTTTTTAAAACTCTTTTTTTTTTTTTTTTAACGTCTTATTCTTATTCTTATATTTTCTTCCCCTATTATCATTATCACTACTACTGTTCCTTCTCATTATCTATATTCTTTGTTACTGCGCTTTTGATTCTTGTCATTCGCTTTTTAATTAATTTTTTCGTCTTTTCCACTAATTTTAAGTGTTCTCTTTTTATGTTGCTATCATCATTATTATCAAAATCTTTGATATTATCATCATCATCATCATCATCATTATCATTATTGTAATTATCACTATTATTAGTATTACTACTGCTATTACTACTACTACTAATATATTATTATATTATCATTATTAATATTATATTATCGTTTTTATTATAATTGATTATCATATGTATTATTAATATAATTATTACTATCAATCATTATTGTTACTGTTTATTACTATTATGATTATCATTATAATTATTAATTATTACCATTATA
>NC_051402.1:8609934-8612434 GCF_015228065.2 Penaeus monodon
ACTAAAAACTAAGCGTCGGGGAGATTATCTTAAACATCAATTATGAAATTGACTTGTATAATATATATATGTATATATATACATATATATATATATATATATATATATATATATATATATATATATATATATATATATATGTATATATATATATATATATATATATATATATTATATATATATATATATACATATATATATATATATATATATATAATATATATATATATATATATATATATATATATATATATTGTTTGTTTCTTTCTTTCTTTTTTGTTTTTTGTTTCTAGATATTCGTTAACTTCCTGTTTCTTTCTTACTTTTTCAGTTCCCTCTTTTCCTATCTCTCTCTCTCTTGTCTCTTCTTTCTTTCAGTATCTCTTCCTCAAATCCCCTCCTCTCTCTCCTTTCTCCCCCTCCCTTGATCTGTTTTTCCTTTTCCTCTTCGCAATCCTTTTCCTTACTGCTCTCTTTATTTTCCTTTTACTTCTCTTGTCCTCTCCATCTTTTATTTCTCCACTTCTCTTTATTTCCTCTCTACCTATGCTTCCCTCTCTATTTATCGTTTTCCTCTCTACCTCTCTCTTTCCTCTGTAAACCGCCTCTTCCCCTTTCCAACTCTCGTTAGTCTCCTCTGTAATCGCCTTATTTCTCCATCCCTCTCTCTTTTCCTCTCAACCTCGCTTTTCTCCTCTACCTCTCTCTTTTCTCCTCTCCACTTCACTCTCTCTTCCTCCCCACCTCTCTCTTTTCCGCACTCTCACTCTCACTCTCTTCATACACTTTCCTACTAGAACTCTTCTAAACAATATAAGCTCACCTGAAACACACTTTCTCGATAACTCTAGCTAGGAAAACTTGCTTAGGTATATACTAGTTTCATCACTGCTGTTATCACACAAAGCTCACCCAAAGTAATAATAATGATAATGATGATGGCCATGATGATAATGGCTGTAATGTAAAAAAAAAAGATGAATATCTATAATGGTAATGATAATAACAGTAATGATAGTAATGTTAAGGATAATAACAATATTATTAAGAATAATGAAAAAAAATTGTCATGGCAAGGATGGTAATAATGATGGTAATAAAAATAATGATGATAATGATGATAATAACATTTAGTGATAATAATGCTGATTAATGATAATAATAATTATAATAATAACAATATATCTACTACTTCTACTACTACTACTAATGATAACAATAACAATAATAACAACATCAACAGTAATAATAATATAATAATAATAATAATAATAATAATAATAATAATAATGATAATAAAATAATGCAATAATAATGATAATAAAACAACAACAACAACAACAACAACAACAATAATAATAATAACAATAATAATGATAATAATAACAATAATGAATGATAATTGTGATAATAATAACGGTGATGATAATGATAATAATAACAGTATTAATGATAACAATTAATAATGATATCAACAATAAGGATAAAGAAAATAAAATGTTATAAGTACATGATAATAATAATTTTCTCAATGACGCGAATAATGGTCATCAAAATAATCAAAATAGTGATAAAACTCGTAATAACGATAATAAAGATAAAAAGTGATAATAATAATAATCATGAAAATTAAAACAATAATGATATCAGTAATGATAATAAAAATGCTCATGATAATAATAATGATAGCAATAATGATAGCAATATGATGATAATGATAAAGATAATGATATGATAATGGTAATGATGATAGTGATAAATGAAATGGTAGTAATAGTAATAATGATAATGATTGTAACGATAACAATACTAATAA
This sequence comes from Penaeus monodon, assembly GCF_015228065.2. NCBI lineage: Eukaryota > Metazoa > Arthropoda > Malacostraca > Decapoda > Penaeidae > Penaeus > Penaeus monodon. Next base: position 8,611,751 of record NC_051402.1, read on the forward strand.
TAATAATGATCATTATGATAATCATAATAACAATGATGATAATAGTAATGATAATTATGATAATGATGATAATGATAATGATAATAATTAATATATATAAAATAAATGATAAAATAATATAATATAAGATAAAATAAAAAATAAAATGAAAAAAATAAATAGATCGAAAAAAAAGAAAATAAAATATATAATATATTATATTAAATAAATTATATAAAATAAATATAAAATAATACATAACTGAGAGAAAATGAAGAGATAAAGGATAAAAAATGTGAATGTTCACTTATATATATTTCTGATTTATAATTAGTTAATAACTTATTAATGAGGGGATAAATAAGAGATTAAAATAAGGAATTATGAATCGATATGAATATGAAGATGATTTAGATGAAAAAAATTTTTGTTTAATTTATTATATTACATATAATAATAATTTTATCAGAATTATATTCATTTAATAACTTTATTATCTTCTAATGCTAATATTTAATAAGATTTCTCCATACTTGAATTAATTTATTTAATATTTTATAATTTGAATAAAATGTAAATACATTTTTATACTATCTATTTTTTTTTTATAGATATCATTAATCTCTTTCCTCATTCTATTTTTTCTTCACTTCACCTCTTTTCCATCTCCTCTTTTTATTCTCCCACTTCACTCTCTTCCTCCAC
>NC_051402.1:8627434-8632434 GCF_015228065.2 Penaeus monodon
GCATGTCACAACACATCATGTCACAACATCCGAGCCCGCCACAGCACAGCTCACCTCAGGGTATGGGCGCCGCGTGAGCAGCCATCCAATATCCGCGACAGAATACAAAATGATAGGAAAGTGAAATGATCAAATATTGCTCATAATACCGCCATATTGAATTATAAAGTTACATAAGTGTCAGGCGGCGCTGCTCCGCTCGCCTATGACATCTGGCAGGTGGCCGAGATATTACCTTTCGCGATGATATTAACCTTCTTTATAATATAATACCTGTGCAATATACCCGCCGGTGAGATGCATAAAACTGGGTGGTCAGTGAAGGAATAACACACACACACACACACACTCACACACACACACACACACACACACATCCACACGCCTATTTTTTACTTTGTATTCATAAATGCTAAATGGTGCTTTTCCTAAATCCAGCATTAAAAAGTGTACGTAAAATGGAGAAAAAGAAGTTAATTTGTCGCTACCTCACGCACTAGAAGCCACTACTATGTGTCCACTCAGGAATTTCATTACACTATTTCAAGACACTCGTGAAACCTCCTCTTGTGACTGCCCCTTCCTCTCCTTCCCCTGTGACCTTCGCCCCTGATGCCTCCCCTCCCCTCTCCAGCCCCTCTCTTCCGTCTTTGATCCTCCGCCCATCGCTCCCTCTCCTTGGTGCCTCCCTCCCCCTCCCTTTCCCTCCACCTCCGTCTCTGGAGTCCCTCGTCCACCCTTATCTTCCCTCCCTGTCCTTGAAGTCTCCTTCCCTCTCCCCTTCCTTCTACCTTCGTCTTTCATGTCCCTCTCCTCTTCCCATCTTGTTCTTGCTGCCTCCTCCTCTTTCCTTTCCCTCCACCTCCGTCTCTGAAGTCCCTCGTCCACCCTTATCTTCCCTCCTTATCCTTGAAGTCCTTCCACGGTCTTCCCCCCCCCCTCTGTCTTTGATGCCCCTCGTCCGCCCTCCTTTTCCCTCCTCGTCCTTGATGCCTCCATCCCCTCCGCTTTCCTTCACCTTTTTTCTTAGACATCCCTCGTCCCTCCCCTTCTATCCCCTCATCGTCCATGACACCTTCTCCGCCTTCCACTTTCGTGTTCGAGATCCACGCTTCCCATAACTTCCCTTTTCTGTCTTTCATGTCTCTTTCATCTGCCCTTCTTTCCCTCCTAATGTGCCTACCCCCTTCCCCTTCCCCTTTCACCCGTTGTCTAACCCGCCCCCTTTCCCTTTTTCCCCTTCCTCCTCTCACTTTCTACTCCCCCCTCATTTTCCTTCCCTCTCCATTCCCTCTCTCTTTCATCTGTCACGTCCATGTTGCGATAATGGGCTGAGCTAATGATGTAACAGTTGCCTTGATAAAAAAAAGAAAAAAAAGAAACAAACAAATAAATAAATGAACAGAAAGAAGAGACAAAACCGCAATAACAATAGCAAGTGCAACCGATAATTCTCGGAAACGGAATAGATCGTCAGCCGAGTACGAGAACACAAGTATATTTGATCTCCGAGTCATTAACGATAAGATGATACAGCACACGATCAAAGCGATCCTTGTAGGTAGCCAAAGAACTCTTTCTATAACGTCGAGAGTCCTTCTCTTTGGTAAAGGAGATCCCACAGTGTACCCAAAGAAGTCCTAAGGATCCTCTCTCTAGCTCCAAGCAATCTCTTTATGTAACTCCTGTTTTCCCGTCTAGCCACTCAAAGGAAGGAAAGCAATACACAGACTATCCTGGCGATTAGCTTTTGTTTTTTCAACGGCGAGGTTCTGAAGAGGACTGCAACACAAATATAATTTCATTGCTCTCTCTCTAGAGGTCGGGATTGTGGTGAGATACGCGGTTAATGTCTCTTCATCTATCTAAATTCCGGTTTGTGTTTTTTGTATTCTTTATTTCAGCTGAAGAAGGATTGTAACACACTCATCGTGTCAAATTCTCGGAAATTTTGAGAGAGGCACGTGGCTAATGCTTCTTTTACTTCTTAAAACTCGGTGTGAAATGTTACTGTTTAGAGAATTGACTAAATAAAAATTAACATCGGATCAAGACTTCTAACTGCAGTTATGTCTCATCGCTGAAAGGAAGTCCAACGTTCTAGCCGTGTATATTAAATCACTTTTTTATAACAACTACCATGGTACATTCGAAATTATGTTCAAAATAACATCAAACCCTCATCCAACGGCAACCTATCACACCTACATCTAAATGAAATACCGCCCCGGACAGTACCCTTTTTTCCATCGTGACATTTTAATCGGATTAAAAGTAATCAGATTTTATAGTCTACACCTGAATGTACTGCGCTGACATCCACTCGCCCTGACATCGCACAATCCAGGGGCGTGAAACCACTGTGGCGAAAATACACTGTATAGTGCGAAGCGAAAGAGAGGCCAGTTAATTTGTATTTTTGTTGTCAATAAGCGGATTTATTTACATTCAGCTTGTTCAAATAATTTATCTACTGTATTACTCACAGGCACGCTCGCTAGCACGCGCGATGTCAATATATGGGTGTTGGAGAATTTGTTTATGTGTGTGCTTATGCAAGCATATATGTCTCTCTCTCCCTCCCTCTCTCTCTCCCTTCCCCCCTCTCTCTGTCTGTCTGTCTGTCTGTCTGTCTGTCTCTCTCTCTCTCTCTCTCTCTCTCTCTCTCTCTCTCTCTCTCTCTCCCTCTCTCTCCCCCTCTCTCAGTAACGTTAATCTGAGTATATGATAACCCTACGTTACGAAAGTGCATACGTACAAACACACACACGATGAAAGGGAATGAAATTGCATCGTATCATTGTTTCGAACTAGCCGAGTTCCTCACAGACGAACAAAGGACCATTCCACACATCACGATTCAACTTAATTTCTTATTGTGCCTATTTCCTTTTCATATATCTGTACACGTTTCTGTATGTGTTTGAACACACACACACACACACACACACACACACACACACAACACACACACACACACACACACACACACACACACACACACCACACACACACACACACACACACACACACACACGCACACACACACACACACACACACACATACAAACACACACACACAAACACACACACACACACATACACATACATACATACATATATATATATATATATATATATATATATATATATATATATATATATACATATATAAGGCCGCGGTGGCCGAATGGTTAGAGCGTCGGACTCAAAGACTGTCACGACGGCAATCTGAGTTCGAGGGTTCGAGTCACCGGCCGCCGCGTTGTTCCATTGGGCAAAGAACTTCACCTTGATTGCCTACCTAGCCACTGGGTGGCCAAGCCAGCCCAAGTCAAGTGCTGGTCCCAAGCCCGGATAAATAGAGAGAATGATTACCTAAAAGGTACTACCGGCACTCTCCGTGGAAAGGAACTGGGGACCCTACCACGTACTCACTCCAAGAGCATCACAACATGAAAACTACAATTAAGTATCATGCTGTGACCACGGCGGCTCAGACATGAACCTACCGTTAAAAGAAGAAAGAAGATACATATATATATATATATATATATATATATATATATATATATATATATATATATATATATATATACATATACATATATACACACACACACACATATGATATATACACGTACACGCAAGTGTCAAAACTAACAACTTCTTTTCGGTCTTTTTTGAGGCGTGGATGCAGCAATGGAATTAGTCGAAGGTGACAGGAAGGAATTGGACGTGAAAAATAGAATCCAATTCATATACTACAAAGAAAAGCAAGTCATTAGTAATTAGGAAGGAGAGATTGATTGCTTCATTGTCCAAGAACAGGTGTGATCAGTAATGTAGTGAGTTTAATCCAATGTTTTCTTTATCATTGTCAGTTAAAAATCAATGAAATTATTCTTTTGCTTGACGGCCATGTTTAGTAAATTGATTTATAGAGAAAGGAAATCATAAAGAAACTAGTTTGCCTCGCTTTTGTTCTTTTTTTTATGTATTTTTGGTGAGTTTTTATTGATTTATTGTTAATACATTTATATACGTATACATGTACATGCACATGCACATATACATATACATATTCGTGTTCATTTTATTATTGACATTAATATTGATATTATCATTATCATAATTTCTTTTATCATTACTGTCATTACTATCATCGTCATCCTCCTCCTCCTCCTTCTCTTCTTCTTCTTCCTCCTCCTCCTCCTCCTCCTCATCATCATCATCATCATCATCATCCTCATCATCATCATCATCATCATCATCATCATCGTCATCATCATCATCATAATCATCATCACCACCACCACATTTTTTTATCATCATCATTGTTGATATTATCCTCCTTACTATCATCACTATCACTGCCAGGAAGCAAGCTTAAACACTGAATTGGCAATCTAACATGACTGACGTAATTTAGAAAAATGGCAAGCTATCGTCACTTCACAAAGAGGGAGAAAGTGAAAGGGTAAAGAAATGTTCGGAAAATGAGCAGAAACGGGTGATGACCGCTACTCCAACAATTTAATTGAGCTGGTAATTAAATAGAGAATTAAGTATATACAAATACTGTGGATAGGCCCGAGCTGTGAGCCTATAGTAGTATACTTGACCTCTTTATGTATATACGAGTGACTTAATAATGTAGATATTCATTTATATTTTGCGTGTGTCTTTGTCCACAAGGCATTGCCATCTGTTGTTTTTAGCATTATCATCATCATAGTTATTATATCATAAGTATCATCATCTTCACATCATCGTCACAGTCGTCGTCGCTATCGTTATAGTCATCATCATCATCATCATCATCATCATCATCATCATCATCATCATCATCATCACCATCATTCATCATCATCATCATCATCATCATCATCATCATCATCATCATCATCATCGTCGTTATCGTCATCATCATCGTTATTACCATCATCATTATCATCATCATTATTATTATTATTATTTTTTTTTTACCATTATTGTTA
>NC_051402.1:8637434-8639934 GCF_015228065.2 Penaeus monodon
ATACACGCAAACAGACCGTGCGTTTTACAAGTACCTGGCAGAGAGAAAGATAGATAGAGAGAGACAGATATATGAATTGATAGATAGATAGGTACATACATAAACAGATAGATACATACACAAACAGATAGATATATATATATAGAGAGAGAAAGAAAGAAAGAGAGAGAACATAATGCATTATCTTCGTATGTAGTTGGTAAAGTAATAAAAGCTCTATCAACCTTTGTTTATGACCGCATGCTGGCATATGTGAGGCAGTTATTTTGCATATAGGTCTCACATATGTATTCTATTTCTCTGTCTTTCTGTCTGCTTCTCTCTGTCTTTCTCTCTCTCTCTACACACACACTCACCCATACCTCTCACACACACATACACACACATGTATATGTATGTGTATGTGTGTGTGTGAACACAAGCACATTGATGTATACACAAAGATTAACAGGAAAACAACCAGAATAAGAAATTAAATGAAATCGTGATGTTTCGAACTTGTCAAGAGTTTCTCATCACATGGATAAATAAGAGAAGAGAGAATTTTAAGAAGAATATATTGCGGAAGAGAAATAATAGGAGCAAGTGCAGAATCAGGTCCCAGGAGGAGGGTTAAGGTCAAAGAGTCTAGGAAAGACTTAACTAACGACGATGTAAGGTCATCCAAGCCCCCCTGACCAGCAATTAACTTGAAATTAGACAGTTTTTCATATCATCAATAATAAAGCTAGCGTTCTTCTTTCAGAAGAATTCGCTGATTTGCGAATTAATGAAGCGTCTCTCTAATGAAACAGGTGACCTCCTTCGCGCAAATGAATGAAACAGACATGAAATTCTCAAGCGTTCTTAACGTCACGTTATTCTCACCGCCCCCCCCTCCCACAAAGCCTATGTAAAACTTAGGGCAGTCCTTGCACGGAATAACGTAAATACCAGAAGTATCAAAAAGCATTGTACTTCACCAAAGATTTACGTAAGGTGTTTGGGTATATAAAAAAAACAATTTTCAATTCCCTTCTAAAAATATTGAGCTTTTTACGGGGTGGGTTTTTGGTACGGAGGTTAATAAATTATTGGCACTGTCCTGCTGCGTATTACGAGCATGATTATAAGATTTATATTTCACAGATGAATGTGTTTGATTCAAGAGAAAACGAGGATATCCTAATTTGGAAAACGTTTAAAAACATATGAGCTCCCGTTCGATAAATTCGCTATCGCGAATTTTATATGCCCTAAAAAAAATAGCGGACTACTGTTTTTAAATAAAAACGAGTTTTCCCGAGAAAAAATAAGAAAATTTACGGGGAAAAGGGGTTTTACGGTAAAAAACAAAAAAAAAAGTGAGCTATTTACATTATGTAAAATCCCATCGAGAAAAGATAACTTAGAAAAACCTTGAAAAAGTAGAAAATGGGAGCAATTGTGTTTGGGGGAAACAGACGGAGGGAATTAATTTGAACATTTTTCCCCGTTAGATTCAAATATGGGTTAGGTACTTCCTATTACGTACCCTTAATTTTGCTTTGTACCCATCGTCAAAAAATTTCAATCCGGGAAATAAACGAATGACTTCAACAAAAACAATTAACCTGAATAGGGATCTTCTGAGGAGATAACAAAAGCTTTTTTTATCTGGCACACAAGCGGGGTATTTGTAAACAGGGAATCCACTTTTAACTAATTTCTAACTCCAAATTTCAAAATCCACCAAATATTTATTATGATAATCAGAGAAAGATCCCATAAAAGAAGAAAAAAAATACGTTCCTTTAAGGCCTATCATTTCGTCTTACAAAATAATGGGATCCAAAAAAGACTAAGACTGAGAGATGATAGGACTAAATGGATTACTGATCTCAACCCTAAGTTCAATTAATGTCAATATAATCCGATATTGTACACTCTTATCAGAGAAAAAGTGGCCCTTAATTAATTAGAATTGACGCATGAGTACTAGCCTCCTTCAGAGTCTCCTGCGATTTTCTTGAAGGAAATCTGTAGAACAGAGGTAGTAGGCTAGCAGAAGAGTCAAGCCACAGTCATTGTTTTCAATTAATAATATAAATATATAAAAAATATAAAATATAAGAAAAAACCTTTTTAAGGGACATAATAAAACAAAAAACCAATAAGGCAATAAAACAAAAAAAAAAAAAGAAAAAATAATAATAAAATAAAAAAAATAATAAATAAAAATAATATAAAAAAAAAAAATTAAAAATATATATAAATATATAACACACACACACACACACCCCCACCCCCCCCCACACACACCCACCCCACACACACACACCCCACACATATATATATATTTTAATTATTTTTATATATAAAATATTATATAATATAAAAATATATATATATATATTATATATATATATATTTTAACTGGAGAAATTTTAAAAGTAATGAATGGTGATCATGTTTCCTCCCGCCCCCAAAATTAATGTATTTTTGGGAAATTAAACCCTTATTTTTTTTAATGTTGGTTTTA
>NC_051402.1:8652434-8659934 GCF_015228065.2 Penaeus monodon
ACAACACGCCCGCAATCCAACATTCCCCACATTCCCACAATCCAACATTCCCCACATCCCCACAATCCAACATTCCCACAATCCAACATTCCCCACATTCCCACAAATCCAGCATTCCCCCCACCATTCCCACAATCCAGCATTCCCCCCACCATTCCCACCAATCCAGCCTTTCCCCCACCATTCCCACCAATCCAGCATTCCACCCACCATCCCGCCAATACAGGCAATTCCCCCCCCCCCACCATTCCCTCACTCCAGCATTCCCCACCGTTCCCACAATCCAGCATTCCCCCCACCATTCCCACAATCCAGCATTCCCCACATTCCATCAAAACCAGCATTCCCCCCCATTCCCACAATCAGCATTCCCCCACATTCCCCACAAATCCAGCATTCCCCCCACCATTCCCACAATCCAACATTCCCCCCACCATCCCACAAACCAGCATCCACCACATTCCCACAATCCAAACATTCCCCCCCCCCATTCCCACAATCCAGCATTCCCCCACCATTCCCACAAATTCCAGGCATTTCCCCCACCATTCCCACATCCAGCATTCCACCACAATTCCCACCATCCAGCATTCCCACCATTCCCACCAATCCAACATTCCCCACCATTCCCACCAAGCAAGCATCCCCCACCACTCCCACAATCAGCATTTCCCTCCACCCATTCCCACAATCCAGCATTCCCCAACACCATTCCCCACAATCCAGCATTACCCCCACCATTCCCACAATCCAGCATTCCCCCCCACCATTCCTCCCACCATCCACAATCCACGCATTCCCCACCATTCCCAACAATCCAACCATCCCCACACTCCAGCATTCCCCCCACCATCCCCACAATCCAGCAGTCCCCCACCATTCCCACCAACCAGCATTCCCCCACCATTCCCACAATCCAAGCATTCCCCCCACCATTCCCACAATCAAGCATTCCCCCCACCATCCCCACAATCCAACATTCCCCCCACCATTCCCAACAATCCAACATTTCCCCCCACCATTCCCACCAATCCAGCATTCCCCCCACCATCCCACCAATCCAGCATTCCCCCACCATTCCACAATCCAGCATTTCCCCCCACCATTCCCACAATCCAGCATTCCCCCACCATTCCCACCAATCCAGCATTCCCCCCACCATTCCCATAATCCAGCATACCCCACCATCCACAACCAGCTTCCCCCCACATTCCCACAATCCAGCATTCCCCACCATGCCCACAATTCAGCATTCCCCCACCCAATTCCCACAATCCAGCATTCCCCCCACCAATCCCCACAATCCAACAATTCCCCCCACCATTCCCACAATCCAGCATTCCCCCACCATTCCCACAATCCAGCATTCCCCCCCATCACCACAATCCAGCATTCCCCACCATTCACACACTCCAAGCATTCCGGCCCACCATTCCCAAAATCAGCTTCCCCCCACCATTCCACTCACCATTCCCACAATCCGCATTCCCCCCACCATTCCAACAATCCAGCATTTCCCCCCACCATTCCACAATCCAGCAATTCCCCCACCATTCCCACCAATCCAGACATCCCCCCCACCTTACAACAACCAGCATTCCCCCACCCATTCCCACAATCCAGCATTCCACACCATTCCCACCAATCCCAGCATTCCCCCACCATTCCCACAATCCAGCATCCCCCATTCCCACCAATCCAGCATTCCCCCCACCATTCAAATCAGCAGTCCCCCACCATTCCCACAATCCAGCATCCCCCCACCATTCCCACAATCCAGGGTTTATTCCCCACCATTCCCACAATAAAGCATTCCCCCACCATTCCCACAATCCAGCATTCCCCCCACCATTCCACAATCAGCATCCCCACCATTCCCACAATCAGCACCCCACCATACCACCAACCCAGCAAGCATTCCCCCACCATTCCCACAATCCAGCATTCACCCCACCATTCCCACAATCCAGCATTCCCCCCACCATTCCCACAAATCCAGCATTCCCCCCACCATTCCCACAATCCAGCATTCCCCCCACCATTCCCACAATCCAACATTCCCCCCACCATTCCACAATTCCAGCATTCCCCAACCCTTCACACCAAATCAAGCATTCCCCCCACCATCCCACAATCAGGGGGCATTCCCCCCACCATTCCCACCACCATTCCCACCAATCCAGCATTCCCCCACCATTCCCACAATCCAGCATTCCCCCCACCATTCCCACAATCCAGCATTCCCCCCACCATTCCCACCAATCCAGCATTCCCCCACCATTCCCACAATCCAGCATTCCCCCACCATTCCCACAAATCCAGCATTCCCACCACCATTCCCCCACCAATCCAGCATGCCCCCAACCATTCCCACAATCCAGCATCCCCCCACCATTCAACAACCAGCATTCCCCCACCATTCCACATACAGCATTCCCCCCCACCATTCACAATCAGCATCCCACCATTCCCACAATCAGCAGTCCCCAACACCATTCCCACCAATCAGCATTCCCCCACCATTCCCACAATACCCTTCCCCCACCATTCCCACAATGCAGCATTCCCCCACCATTCCCACAATCCCAGCATTCCCCCCACCATTCCCACCATCCAGCATTCGCCCCACCATTTACACAATCCAGCATCCCCCACCATTCCCACAATCCAGCATTCCCCCACCATTTCAACATCAGCATTCCCCCCACCATTCCCACAATCCAGCATTCCCCCACCATCCACAATCCAGCATTCCCCCCACCATTCCCCCACCACTCCAGCATTCCCCCCACCCTTCCAAAATCAAGGATTCCACCACCATTCCCACAAGCAGCATCCCCCCACCATTCCCACCATCCAGCATTCCCCCCACATTCCCACAATCCAGCATTCCCCCCACCATTCCCACCAAGCCAGCATTCCCCACATTCCCACAATCCAGCATTCCCCACCATTCCCACAATAAAGCATTCCCCCCACCATTCCCACAATCCAGCATTCCCCCCACCATTCCAACAATCCAGGCATTCCCCCACCATTCCCACCAATCCAGCATTCCCCCCACCATTCCCACAATCAGCATTCCCCCACCAGTCCCACAATCCAGCATTCCCCCTGCACCATCCCCACAATCCAGCATTCTCCCCACCATTCCCACAATCAGCATTCCCCCACCATTCCCACCAATCCACGCATTCCCCACATTCCCACAATCCAGCATTCCCCCACCATTCCCACAATCAAGCATTCCCCCCACCATTCCCACAAGCCAGCAATTCCCCCACCATTCCCCCACAATCAGCATTCCCCCCACCACCCACAACCAGCATCCCCCCCATTCCCACCAATCCAGCTTTCCCCCACCATTCCAACAATCAGCATTCCACACCAACATTCACACCCATCCAGCATTCCTCCCACCATCCCACAATCCAGCATTCCCCACACCATTCCCACAATCAGCTTTCCCCCCACCATTCCACAATCCAGCATTCCCCCACCATTCCCACAATCCAGCATTCCACCACATTCCCACCAATCAGCCATTCCCCAACCATTCCAACAATCCAAGCATTCCCCCAACCATCCCACAATCCAGCATTCCCCCACCATTCCCAAATCCAGCATTCCCCCCACAATTTCCCAACCAATCCAGCTTCCCCACCATTCCCACAATCCAGCATTCCCCCCACCATTCCCACCAATCCAGCATTCCCCCCACCTTCCCACAATCAAGCAATTCCCCACCATTCCACAATCCAGCATTCCCCCCCCATTCCCACATCCAGCAGTCTCCCACCATTCCCACCAATCCAGCATTCCCCCACATTCACAACAATCCAGCATTCCCCCACCCATTCCCACAAGCCAGCATTCCCCCCACCATTCCCAATCCGCATTCCCCCCACATCCCACAATCCAGCATTCCCCCCACAATTCCCACAATCCAGCATTCCCCCCACCATTACCACAATCCAGCATTCCCCCACCATTCCCACAATCCAGCATTCCTCCCACCATCTCCACAATCCAGCATTCCCACACCATCCACAATCCAGCATGCCCCCCACCATTCCCCCCACCATTCTCCACAATCCAGAATTCCCCCCCACCATTCCCACAATCCAACATTCCCCCACCATTCCCACAATCCAGCATTCCCCACCATTTGTGCCCCACAACTCCACAGGGCCTTTCCCCCCACCATTCCCACAATCCAGCATTCCCCCACCATTCCCACAATCCAGCATTCCTCCCACCATTCCCACAATCCAGCATTCCCCCCCCATTCCCCACAATCCAGCATTTCCCACCACCATTCCCACAATCCAGCATTCCCCCCACCATTCCCACAATCCAGCATTCCCCCACCATTCCCACAATCCAGCATTCCCCCAACCATTCCCACAATCAGCATTCCCCCCAACCATCCCACCAATCCAGCATCCCCATCATTCCCAACAATCCAGCATTCCCCCACCATCCAACAATCCAGCATTCCCCCCACCATTCCCACCAAATCCAGCAATTCCCCCCCACCATTCCCACAATCCAGCATTCCCACCATTCCCACAATCCAGCATCGCCCCACATCCACAACTCCAGCATTCCCCCACCCTTCCACAATCCAGATTTCCACCCACCATCCCCACAATCCATGCATTCCCCCACCATTCCCACAATCCAGCATTCACCCCACCATTCCCACAATCCAACATTCCCCCCACCATTCCCACCAATCTAGCATTCCCCCCACCATCCCCACAATCCAGCATTCCCCCCACCATTCCCACCAATCCAGCATTCCCCCACCATTCCCACAATCCAGCATTCTCCGCTCTCCCGCACCGCATCCTAACCACCCGCGTCTTGTTGTTCTTACATCGGATAAAATCTAATCGCGTCACCGAAGTCAAACAATGACTTCGAAGCTACGACGTTGCGAATGACGAGGGAGGTGGAATTAAGAGAATCAGGGAGATAGAGGGATGAAGATAACGAAAAAGGGGATGAAAGGATGATATGGAAAGGAAGTGATGGATGATGTGAAAGGAGAAGGGAATGAGAGAAATAAAGAGAGGAAGATGGGGAATAGGGAAAGAGGAGAATGAAGAGAAATGATTGTGCTTTATAGAAAAGTGAAATGATCTTTATAATATTTTATCAAAACACTAAACTGAGGAAATATAGGAATTGAATATTCGAATTAGCACAGAACAAAAATAAAAATGTTCAAGAAAAAAAATTACATATTCATATAAAATAAAAAAAAAAGGAAAAAATAAAAAGAGAAAATTCACCTGCGTCATCGACTACCATTTCTTATCCTCTCAAGCTGCACAGTAACATCACAGGGATTGGCACCTGAATAAACGGTGCCTCTTCCCTTGCCGAGTTGTTAGAGGAGGCACCTTCTTCAGTTACGTTGAAGCAGAACTGTTTTTAAAGGGCTGACTTCAGGAAATTTCGCTCCGATAACTAAATTTGATGATGAATATTCGAGTTTGACCACCTTCTCTGTTGAGTCATAACCATCAAATATTTATTCCTTTTTCATCGTTAAATAGTTAAATGTCACTATCAACGCCTAGTAAACACAGTATTAAGGAAAAATTATAAATAATGTTATATGAGAATGGAGTCGACTATGGGAGAACACTGGATTCAGTATTATAGCAAGAAATATGACATTATATGTTAAGAAATGCACATTCACATACTGTGCAGATATAATATATATGATGAATTACAAAATGTATGCTCACTGCTCTCTCTCTCTCTCTTTCTCTCTCACTCTCTCTTTATCACTCTCTCTCTCTCTCTCTCTCTCTCTCTCTCTCTCAGTCTCTCTCTCTCTTTATCAAATTCTCTCTCTCTTCTTGAGAAAGGAAGAAGAGAAGCATCTGTTATACGTATAAATAGATAGATGTTGACAAATAGACTGAGTGTAAAAAAATTGATAATCATTAGCGGTTGGATTATTTTTCTTCCTTCTCGAATGCACACGTGCATGGGAGTGTCGTTTCTCGCGATTTTATTCCAGAAATATACCATCCGTAATGAATAGGAGATTGCAGACCCAATATAGAAATATATATTGTGTTACGCCATTTTCCTCTGACGAAGATAAAATCGAAGTCTGTCGGATACATACCTTGCGCTGTGATGTTGTGAATTCCCATTTATACCTCCTGTAATGTGTTACGCTTAAACTGTACGACAACATTCGAGAAAATAAATCCAAGCCTTTTATGCCTGAGGCACAACATCAGCATTGGTGAAAAATGCTCCTGGCAATATACCTTCATATGACATGATCCAATGATACTTTTGGCAACTGTAAAACAGATATTAGGTTTTGCTTGGCAAATGCTTTTCCGGAGAGAGAGAGAGAGAGAGAGAGAGAGAAGAGAGAGAGAGAGAGAGAGAGAGAGAGAGAGAGAGAGAGAGAGAGAGAGAGAGAGAGAGAGAGAGAGCGAGAGAGAGCGCTGTGTGTGTGTGTGTGTGTGTGTGTGTGTGTGTGTGTGTGTGTGTGTGTGTGTGTGTGTGTGTGTGTGTGTGTGTGTGTGTGTGTGTGTGTGTGTGTGTGTTTGTGTATGTGTTTTATTCATGTATCACATCTTAATCATTCCCAGAATGAACAGACAGATATATATACAGACAGATATGTGTATAGATAGTATATATATGTATATATGTTAATCATTCTCAAAATTATACATTCAGCAGTCAGTATTCTATACAGTATTCATACAGCTGAAAGTTGTTGCAATCATAATAACAAAGACAAACAAACCAGACGCTGGAATGTTCGTCATGTTACTCAAAACTATTGCCAAACAACTAACAACTTAACCGAGTTGAGGGAGAAGCTCGAAAACCAACTTACTCAACAACTGAACATTTTCTCCATCTCTGGTCAAGGACTATCATTATAACTTTATCTTGAAATGTAAATGTAATAGTACGAAATGTACAGCATATATTCCATGAAATACATAGATGCTCTACGATTTAATAAGAAATAAACTGAAATAAGACAAAGTGTATGTATAGGTACGAGTAATTTTATATAATTTACATATTTAAATATATTTGTCAATGGAGACAAATGAGCATATACATATAAAATACACACGACTACACGTAAACACAACTTTCAATATGCATTATGTTTTCCTAGGTATCGTTGCATGTCGCAGGAGCACAATACACCATTGTCAACAAAAAAATATCAGGTAAACACTTGACAGAATACACCAGCACTAGAGCTAAGGGGGTGGAGCTAGCTGACGTCACACATTTCTAGCCAATCAGGTCACTCGTTGAGGATTCCAAGAACGGCTAAGTAAAGAACTATTCCAGTTTTATTTGGTCTTTGTTTGAGTAACAGAGGTAATGCAAATGAGTATAGTGATAGTGGTAATGAATATCAATAAGAATAATGATAATGATATTACTAGTGCCACTACTATTACTATAATAATGGTAATAAAAATT
>NC_051402.1:8664934-8667434 GCF_015228065.2 Penaeus monodon
GACGAGTGTTGTGAGTACTGCAAAACACAGATCTACGGTATTAAACTACGTATATTCTTTCCTAATTTACGAGAAATCTACCGCCAGCTACACTGATCTACCGTCAGCTACACTCATATGTACTCTTAATCACTCAAAAGTGGTTATATCAGAGAAGTGAGTACATGTAACAAAGCAATGAAAGTAATGTATAGATTTGTTGTTGGTATCTAATTCAACACATTAACCATCTTAATATCTAAAGTTGGTTTATCACCTCCATTGTATAAAATGTGTGTATGTGTGTGTATGCTTCTATGCATATGTACAAACACCCACCCACAATTATCTATATAGATATACCTATTTGTTTATCTATCTGCACACACACACACACACACACATCCACACACACACACACACACACACACACACACACACACACACACACACACACACACACACACACACACACACACACTCATACACATCTATCTATCTATCTATCTATCTATATATATATGTGTGTGTGTATATGTAAATATACATTATTAATTAGCGTCTCTTTATACAAAAATATTGTTATAGAACTATCAAACAACATGTTTCTCTACTGTTATTAAATATGCCCCCTTTTAAAGATTCATCTGTTCAGCTAAACAAACAAACAAACAAACAAACAAAATCATCCATGAAATATATCCAGAAAATGCAGGAAAAAAAGTACAAAACCTAATTTTGTGAAATTGGAGCATGATACCGCGTATTTAACATAAAAATACAGGGTTTGATATCCGGTTACATGCAGAACCCATGTCGCTGTTATTATTTAACAAGTTTTTCCGCAACAACGAATTTCGCTGTCGTGTGGAATGGAAAAATGGCAGTTGTGTATTTAACCCGTTTTGCTTTGTTTTGTTCGTTCTTTACTCTCGTTTTTTTTATTTTTTTTTTTATTTACGTAATGGGGAGGGGGGTCTATCTGATTGCCTGTATGGTCTATGTGTTATTGCTTACTTGTTGGAGTAATCTTTACCCATCTATCTATCTATCTCCATATCTATTGCCTATAACTCTTCTCTTTCATTCTCTCTTTCCTTCCTTACCTTTCCTCCTCCCTCTCCTTCTCTATCTGTCTCTGTCTCTCTCTCTATCTACCTACCTATCTGTCTATTTATTAATCTATCTATATAATTGTCTGTCTATTTGTCTGTCTCTCTGTCTGTTCATATTTGGCCTATAATGATAATGATGAAAGTCATAGTAGTAGTAATAGTAGTAACATTAGTAGTGGTAGTAGTAGTAGTAATAGTAGTAGTAATATCACTAGCAGCAGCAGCAGCAGCAGCAGCAGCAGCAGCAGCAGCAGTAGTAGTAGTAGTAGTAGTAGTAGTAGTAGTAATAGTAATAGTTGTCGTTGCTGTTACTGTAGCAGCAGTAGTAGTAGTCATAGTAGTAGTAGTAGTAGTATTGATAGTAGCTGAAGTCATAGCAGCAATAATGGTCATAATAATAATCATATATAACAAGGATATTTTCCAATGTTCACAGAGGCTTGGTCGTTATTGAAACTATGTGGCTATGTCCACCACATTCGTAATTACATTGACATTACTCTTAAAAGGAATGTAATTGGTTCCAGTTGTCTCGTTGCTCGTCGACACTTAATTAAAGCCTTTTTTTTTTTTTTTTTTTTTTTTTAATGAACCACTATTTTTTTTCTCTCTTCTGAGCAGTAATTGAAAATAGCTTTTAAGACAAAAGTCCCGTTTTGTGGAAATGTAGAAGAAATCCAGGCGAGGACATTTGATTGCTTATAATTTTTTTTCATCATCATCATCATCATCATTATCATCAACATATCATTATTGTTATTTTATTATTATTATTATTACTATTATTATTATTATCATTATTATTATTATTATTATTATTATTATTATTATTATTATCATCATCATTATCATTATTGTTGTTATTATTATTATCATTGTCATTATTATTATTATTATTATTATTATTATTATTATTATTATTATCATCATCATCATCATTATCATTACTATTATTATTATTATTGTTATTATTATCATTGTTAAATATAATCATGAATATAATAATGATGATAATAATTATCGATGTCATTACTGTTATTATCATTATTATTATTGTATTTTTTATTATCATTCTTATCATCATTATGATCATTACCATTAATATTACTTTTGTTATTAGTAGTGTTACTATTATTATCCTTATTATTGTTATCATTATCATTATCATTATTATAAAAAATAAAAATGAATTATAATAGCAATAAAAATTATTATTATTATTATTATTATTATTATTATTAAAATTAAAATTATAATAATAATGATAATTTGTTTTATCTATAATCCAAAAGACTGTCCTCTTCTGATGTTATGTAATGGATATACAAACTTTATTTAATGTTAAAGGTGCACCTTTTCACCTTGAATCCAATAAAAAAATAAATGCTTAGTAAATATATACTATT
>NC_051402.1:8672434-8677930 GCF_015228065.2 Penaeus monodon
AAAACTGTTTTACATATGGCTTTTTAAAGATAGCATCATTTAAAACCTATGAACGCCAAATTATGTAATACACAACAAAAGTTCTCTTCCTCCAAGAATTCAGCTTGCTAACGATGCCTTAGACTGGTCGCCATTCTGACTTGGATTTAGCTTAGCTATTTATTTAAAGTTCAGGCTAACTAAAGGAAATATTTCATGCGCCTTATATATAATAATATTATTTGACGGTAAAATATATTGCAAATGCAGGATATGATCTAAATTTAATCGCACAGGAAAACGTTAAGTTAAGTAAGTTTATTTACCACCCTGGCTATCTGCTCAGGCGTGGGCAATCATGATTACAGTTTTACATATATCTGATATAGTACAGTGGTCTGTGACTACTGTAATTGTACATGGTAAAATAGAAGTATAAATCATACATCATACAAAAAAATATCACTTTCATATGCTTTTGCCACTGTGTTTACATAAAAGAGTAGTTATTACATAGTAAATTTAGGGTATGGACAAGATATTTTCCCAAGTATCAATGAAAAAATTTTCACATAGTTCTTTATACCATGAAAGGGGGTCTAAAAGTCTGTATCAATGACATTCCTGATATATTTCCTTTTTTTTTTCGTTGCACACAACATCTAGATTCTTGCATTTCTTGCCCGTGCATTTCCCATACATTCTTAAAACCAAAAGTATTCTGGTAAAAACCACATGTCGGTTTGACTTCGGTACCCCCCATAGGAAGGCTTGCATCAGCTTTCACCCTTTAAGTTAATCGGTTACTATTTCTTCCTTATGAGACTTTCAAAAATTGTGAACCCTAGCAAGAGGCATCAAATATTATGTTCACAGGATTTTTTCCCAATTGTCACGTGGTAGTGCTGCGATCCCAACATGGTGGTATCCAACAAATTGAATGTTGAAATTGCGCTCTTTTGCATAAGTACTTTAAGTTAATGAAACTAATTTCCTACGGGCCCCTGTTTGAAAAAATTTAGTGCCCAAAGAGCACTTTGGGGTCCAGAAAACTCCAAACCCCCGAAAAATTAAAAATTTCCCGTTACGAGGAGTATCCGGCCCTCTGTTTGTGCGGCCCTTTTGTATTCACAATTAAACTTGATTTTGGGAAAAACCTTTTTGATAAGCCCAACCCAAAAACCAGCTTTGTTCCGACTGTGGGATCCGTCGGCGTAACACTCATAACATCGTGCCCATAATTTTGTGTTGTTTACCGTTGCTAACGCAATTTTTTTAAACCCAAATTTGTAATTTTTTTTGTGGTAGACAGTAAGTCACGCATTTTAAATTCTCCATGGGGGAAGGATCAAATTTTGGGTTTTTATAATTGGATCTTTGATTTTTTAATGTCATGGAGATTTGTGTAAGAAGGCGCGCTGTCTATTTGCGTGTTTTTATTTTGTAGTTTTTTTTTGGAAATCTGAGAGATACGATTTTTCCCTCAGAGCTTTGACCCCAAATATGGTGGAAAAAAATTTATTTTCAAAATAGATGGTTATGGGTTTCATGACCGTGACTTACCCCCATTCAAAATTTGATGTAAGGAAAAAAAGCGTTGTATATTCAGCTGCGGGGGCCTCTAAACATTATGAGCTATTGCTATGAACTTTTCCCAAAAGTGAATATTCGCGTTTTGGCAAAACCCACAGCGAGACAGACTTGCGAAAGAGGAAAGGGAAATAAAAAATAAAAGCCCCCATTAGCACAACAAACCAAAAAATGCACCTCGCATTGTGTTAAAAGGCCAACAGATATTCCGCCATGTTATTTTTTCCCAAAAGGAGATACCATAACACAATTAAAACAAAGGTTTTCCAAGGATTTTCCTTCGTGCTGATGTGAGTGAAAAAATAATGTGCTGTGAGAGAGCGGACAGGTAAACACAAGAGACAGCGAAAAAGGGAAAATAAAAAAAAAACGGGAATAAAAGTGGAGGGGAGAAAGAAGCGAGAGAGTGAGGTAATTGATGATAATGATGAAAAAAAAAAATGAAAAATAAGGGGTTTATATCTTTAGAAGGGTTTTTTTATGATTTACAAAATTTTATGTTTCATAGACACACACACAAAAAAAACACACCTACCCAACCACACACACACACACCACACACACACACACCACAACACCCACACATATTTAATATAATATAATATATATATATTTTATTATATAATAATTAATTATATACGTACAAAATATATATTATTAAAATAATTATATATAATTATATAATATATTAAAATATATATATACACACACACCACACACATAAACACACAACCACCAACACAACACACCAAAACACAAACACACACACACACACACACACATATAATATATAATTTTATATAATTTTATTTTTATATAAATATAATTTTATTTTTATATATTATTTTTATAGGCCGGGTGGCCGAAGGGTTAAAGGGCGGACTCAAGACTGTCAGACGGGAATCTGAGTTCGAGGGGTTCGAGTCACCCACCGCCCGTTGTTTCCCTTAGCAAAGGGAAATTCACCTCGTTTCCCGCCTAGCCCGGGGCCAAAACCCAAGTCATGCCCGGGGAAAAGATTTTGGGGATCGGAAAAAAAAAAAAAAAAAAAAAAAAAAAAAAAAAAAAAAAAAAAAAAAAAAAAAAAAAACCCGGCGGAAAGCAAATGCAAAACCCCCGCTCTAAAAATTTCCAAGAAAAACATGGAACCATGATCGTCAAAGGCCCCGGTGGCAATGGTTAGGCGTCGGACTCGACGCAGACGGGAAACTGGTTCGGGGTTCGGTACCGCCGCCGTTGTTCCTTGGGAAAAAGGAAATTCACCTCGTTGCCTTCAGCCCCGGGGGGCCAAGCCCGCTAAGTCGTGCGGTCCCCAAACCCCGGGAAAAAAAAGGAGAATGATTTCCTAAAATGGTAACACCGCATCTCCGTGGAAAGAACTGGGGGACCCTACCACGTACCCTCCGAGATCACCGTAAAAATGCAAATTTAGTTTTGCTGTACCACGGCGGTCGACGAAACCCACCCTTAAATGGATGATATAATATATATATATATATTATAATATTATATATATATTTATAATATATATCCACACCACACACACACACAACCACCACACACACACCAATAATAATTTTGTTATAATTTTGTTTAAAAATATATAATATATATAATATATATATTATATTATAATTATATGTGGGTGGGTTTTTGGGGTGGTGTGTGGTGTGTGTGTGTGTGTGTGTTTTCATATTATGTATTTTTTTTATTAAAAATATATATATTATATAAAATTTTATATATATATATTATATATATTATTATGTGGTGTGTGGGGTGGTGTGTGTGTGTGTGTAGCTGTGTGGTGTGTGTGTTGGTGTGTTGTGTGGGTGTGTGGGGTGTGTGTGTGGGTGTTTTGGTGGTGTGTGTGTGGGTGGGGGTGTGGGTATGTGTAATATTATATTTAAAATATATATATATATATTAAAAATATATAATTATTAAATAATTTTTATATATATATATATATAATTTTTAAAAAATTTTATTATAATATATATATAAAATATTAATAAATTTATATATATATTTAATATTAAAAAATTTTTTTAAATATATAAATAAATATTTAATATAAAGTCAAATCCCCACCCCCCCCACGCCACCCCACACACACCCAAAACCACACCCACACCACCCACAACCACACCACACAAAAACACACCCACACACCCCACACACCCACCACACCAACACCATACACACCCACACACACACACAACAGACTACACACACACACACCACCCACACCCCACACCATTATATTAATCTATATATATTAATTTAATTTTTATAATAAAAATTACAAAATAAACAATTTAACACCCCACACACACCCCCCACACACACACACACACACCACACCCCACCCTTTTTATTTATTTAAATTTTAAAATATTATTATATAATATATAATTATTACCATATATTATACTATATAATATGTGTGTGTGGTGGGTGGGTGTGTGTGGGTGTGTGTGGGGAAAATATATATTATAATTTTATATATATATTTTATAATTAAAATATATATATATATATCACATTTAACGGTAGGTTTAGTCTGAGCCGCCGTGGCCAGCAGAACCAAATTTCAGTTTTTCCCTTGTGAGCTCTTGGGGGTACGTGGTAGGGTCCCCCGTTTCCTTTCCCCGGAGGGCCCGGGTTCCATTTTTGGGAAACATTCTTCTTTTTTTTTACCGGGGTTTTGGGGCCAGCACTTTACTTTAGCTGGCTGGCCCCCCAGGGTAGACAGGCAATCGAGGTGAAGTTCCTTCCCAAGGAACAAGGGCGGCGGTGACCCCAACCCTCGAATCAGATTGCCGTCGTGACAGTCTTGAGTCCGCGCTCTAACCATTCGGCCCCCGCGGCCTTTTACGATCATGGGGTTCCATGATTTTCTTGGCAATTAGAGCGGGGGGTTTGCCATGCTTTCCGCCCCGGGTTTTTTTTTTTTTTTTTTTTTTTTTTTTTTTTTTTTTTTTTTTTTTTTTTTTTTTTTCCGAGTCACCCAAAACATTTTCCCGCCTGACTTGGGGCTGACTTTGGGCCCCAGTGGCTAGGCAGGCAAACGAGGTGAATTTCCTTTCCCAAGGGAAACAAAGGGCGGGCGTGACTCAACCCTCGAACTCAGTTGCTCGTGACAGCTTGAGTCCCACCTCTAACCATTCGGCCACCGCGGTCATATTATAATAAAAAAAATAAATAATATATTTATATATAAATATTTTATATAATATATATATTGTGTTGTGTTGTGTGTGTGTGTGTGTGTGTTGGTTGTGTTGGGTTTTGTTGTGTGTTATGTGTTGTTTTTGTGTGTGTATATATATATATTATATATATTTTATAAATATATATAAATATATATTTTATATATATATAATTTTTACGTATATATATTTTATTTTTATAAATATATTATATATATAATTATATTATAATTTTTTATATTTGGGTGTTGTGTGTGTGTGGTGTGTGTGTGTGTGTGTGTGTGTGTCGGAGGTGTGTTTTTTTTGTGGGTGTCTATGTAACATCTTTGTAAAAATCATAGAAAAACCTTCAAAAAAATATCAACCCTTTCTTTTTTTTCTTTTTTTTACATTATCATCAATTACCTACTCTCTCTGCTTCTTTCTCCCCCCCACTTTTTTTCCCGTTTTTTTTTTTATTTTCCCTTTTTCGTGTCTTTGTGTTTACCTTTTCCGCTCTTCACAGCACATTATTATTTTTACTCACATCAGCAAAGAAGGAAAAATCCTTGGAAAACCCTTTTTTTCAATCTTTTTTTGGGGTTTATGGGTTATTTTTTTCCTTTTTTTTTTGGTTTTTTAAAAACCCCCCCTACCCCATTTTCCCCCGGGAAAATCCTTTAAAAGGCCCCTTTTTAAATTAACAAAAATTTTCCGGAAGGGGGGATTTTCC